>NC_138297.1:9695000-9897500 GCF_965601325.2 Salmo salar
CCTCCTGTACTACTATCAGACACCATCTCCAGCATCATGGTGTTGGAGGTAGAGATCAGAGCCCCGGGTCGAAACGTCCCACAGAACCTCCCCAGCTTCTGCATCGTGTGCGAGTGGCCGTTGTACACGTCCAGGTAGTCATAGCGACAGGTGGGGTCGGCCTCCAGGTCAAACATACGGAAGGAGAGCATGACAACGTGGCCCTCGGGGACCTGGGTATTATGGGATGTAGATGTGAGGGGCTAAAAGTCAGAGGTTATTTTATACCATTTTATTTGTTTGTGTTTGACTTTATTTTATTTTTACAGGGACAGTGCACATTAATCAACGTTTCAGTAAAAGTGCTGGTTTTAGCCAGCCGGCAAATTTACAACCGCAGTCCCTGGGCAGGTTATTAAAAACAATTACAATACAGACAATCAATGAGCAGTGAGCACACGCAGAGCAACATAGGACAAGCAAGATACAGCATACAGACAGAGCAACATAGGACAAGCAAGATATAGCATACAGACAGAGCAACATAGGACAAGCAAGACATAGCATACAGACAGACAGAGCAACATAGGACAAGCAAGACATAGCATACAGACAGAGCAACATAGGACAAGCAACACATAGTATACAGACAGAGCAACATAGGACAAGCAAGATGTAGCATACAGACAGAGCAACATAGGACAAGCAAGATGTAGCATACAACAGACAGAGCAACATAGGACAAGCAAGACATAGCATGCAGACAGAGCAACATAGTACAAAAAGCAACAAGACAAAATCCATAAAAGCAACAGTGTTTCCACACCTCACAAGCTACAGATAACAGACAACATGGAAAGCGGCAATACACAGCTAGGGATTATGTTCACAAGTCTGATTGACCTTTAGCCATGTAGTCATGATTTTTGTGAAAGTGTGATATGTGGTGCAGTTATGTGTGTCTCCATAACAAAGCCATCACCTACAGAGAAATGAACCTGGAGAAGAGTCCCCTAAGCAAGCTGGTCCTGGGGCTCTGTTCACAAACACACCCCACAGAGCCCCAGGACAGCAACACAATTAGACCCAACCAAATCATGAGAAAACAAAAAGATAATTACTTGACACATTGGAAAGACTTCACAAAAAAACTGAGCACACTAGAGTACTATTTGGCCCTAAACAGAGAGAACACAGTGGCAGAATACCTGACCACTGTGACTGACCCAAACCTAAGGAAAGCTTTGACTATGTACAGACTCAGTGAGCATAGCCTTGCTATTGAGAAAGGCCGCCGTAGGCAGACCTGGCCTTCAAGAGAAGACTGTCTATGTGCACACTGCCCACAAAATGAGGTGGAATCTGAGCTGCACTTCCTAACCTCCTGCCAAATGTATGACCATATTAGAGACACATATTTCCCTCAAATTACACAGATCCACAAAGAATTTGAAAACAAACACAATTTTGATAAAGTCCCATATCTACTAGGTGAAATACCACAGTGTGCCATCACAGCAGCAAGATCTGTGACCTGTTGCCACAAGAAAAGGGCAAACAGTGAAGAACAAACACCATTGTAAATACAACCCATATTTATGTTTATTTATTTTCCCTTTTGTACTTTTACCATTTGCACATCGTTACAACACTACATATATACATAATATGACATTTGGAACTTTTGTGAGTGTAATGTTTTACATGGGATTTTTCTTATTGATTATTTCACTTTTGTTTATTATCTAGTTCACTTGAATTGAATTTGAGATCCATGATATTATTTCTCTTTTCTGTGAGTAAAAATGAACTGATCCGTGGCATGTTTTATAATTTTATAAAAAACTGTTTCAGAAGTCTCAGGAACCTCGTTACTACTACTAAGGTAACTCCTTTAACCATCAACATTCTGGGGGCAGAAGCCCTCTCTAAACACAGCGAAACCACCAGCAACACAGACCCACACTGTTCTCTGACGCTGGGAAGGGCCTGAGAACTCACATAGAGGAATGTTTTTATAAAGGTAGGCCCAATCCTGGGCAGTAAACACTGATAATATGTAGGTTGGAGCATAGTCAAGCATAAACACACATGTATACGCAAGTTTTGAGTTTTGTTACTTGTATGTATGGTATACAGCATCCAACAAAATGCTAACTTGCAGGTTACTTCTCTACAAATCAAAAACAATAAGAAATAATACAAGATCAGAATACCAACATAAAGTAAATGGCTCAGTAGAATAAACATTTTATTATACAGTATAATACAGGAAGGTACTGTTTATTGTGTAATATTTAAATGTGTATAGAGGAAGGAGGATGGGGGACAGTGTATAAACTGAGCAGTATAATACAGGAAGGTACTATTTATTGTGTAATATTTAAATGTGTATAGAGGAAGGAGGATGGGGACAGTGTATAAACTGAGCAGTATAATACAGGAAGGTACTATTTATTGTGTAATATTTAAATGTGTATAGGGGAAGGAGGATGGGGACAGTGTATAAACTGAGCAGTATAATACAGGAAGGTACTATTTATTGTGTAATATTTAAATGTGTATAGAGGAAGGAGGATGGGGGACATGTATAAACTGAGCAGTATAATACAGGAAGGTACTATTTATTGTGTAATTTTAAATGTGTATAGGGGAAGGAGGATGGGGGACAGTGTATAAACTGAGCAGTATAATACAGGAAGGTACTATTTATTGTGTAATATTTAAATGTGTATAGGGGAAGGAGGATGGGGGACAGTGTATAAACTGAGCAGTATAATACAGGAAGGTACTATTTATTGTGTAATATTTAAATGTGTATAGAGGAAGGAGGATGGGGACAGTGTATAAACTGAGCAGTATAATACAGGAAGGTACTATTTATTGTGTAATTTTTAAATGTGTCTAGGGGAAGGAGGATGGGGGCAGTGTATAAACTGAGCAGTAGAATACAGGAAGGTACTATTTATTGTGTAATATTTAAATGTGTATAGGGGAAGGAGGATGGGGGACAGTGTATAAACTGAGCAGTATAATACAGGAAGGTACTGTTTATTGTGTAATATTTAAATGTGTATAAGGGAAGGAGGATGGGGACAGTGTATAAACTGAGCAGTATAATAAGTCTGGTAGAAGCAGTGTGTGTGTGTGTGTGTGTGTGTGTGTGTGTGTGTGTGTGTGTGTGTGTGTGTGTGTGTGTGTGTGTGTGTGTGTGTGTGTGTGTGTGTGTGTGTGTGTGTGTGTGTGTGTGTGTGTGTGTGTGTGTGTGTGTGTCTGTGTTGGTGCATGTGTGCTAAGGTGCAGAGAGTCAGTGCAGGTGGTCAGTCCAGTTCAAGTGTTCAGCAGTTTGATGGGTTTGTAGATAGAAACTGTCTCTGAGCCTGTTGGTATCAGACCTCTTGCTCTGATTCCATCTACCCGACGGTAAGGAAGAGAACAGCTCGTGGCAGGAAGTGCTGTTGCGCCCTCTTGACAACAGTGGGTGATGTTGTTGGTCCATGTCAAGTCATAGGTGATGTGGACTCAGAGGAACTTAAAACCCCCCTCCCTATATACTGACTTGTCGTTGTCTGTTATCAGGCCTAACAACCGTGCTGTCATCAGCAAACTAGATGATAGGGTTGGTGTCGTGGGTAAATAGGGAGTACAGCAGACGGCTGAGGAAACACCCCTGGGGGGGGGGGGGGGGGGGCTCCTGTGTTTGTGTTGAGAGTCAGTGTGGAGGAGGTGTTGTTGCCAATCCTCACAGCCTATGGTCTGCCCGTCTGGAAGTCCAGGAAGTCCAGTTGCAGAGGGAGGTGTCCAGATCCAGAGCTCTGAGCTTGGTGTCGAGCTTGGAGGGAACAATAGTGTTGAATGCTGAACTCTATTCAATGAACAGGATTCTCACATAGGTGTTCCTCTTGTCCAGATGTGTTAAGGCTGTGTGAATAGCGATGGAAATGGCATCTTCGGTGGATCTGTTGGAGCGGGTCCAGTGTGTCTGGCATGCTGGACTTGATGTGGGTCTTGTCCAGCCTCTCAAAGCGCTTCATAATGACCGGGGTGAACACGACGGGGAAATAGTCACCTTGTTTTTCTTGAGCACTGGGATGATTAGTGATCTCCTTAAAGCAGGTGGGGACTACAACCTGGGACAGGTTGAAGATGTCCGAGAAGATGCCCGCCAGCTGGTCAACACATACTCTCGTGTTAAAGCGGTGCCACATCAGAAAATTGTCACCACACACAATGCACCTTTTACTTTAGCTTGGGGCCACAGGGGCCACAGGCAAACAGTGGCACTTTGAAAAACTGAAACCAGTCGGCACTACACATAGCCTGTTATATAACATGCTTTAGCAAACAGACACGCATACATTCGCACGCACGCACGCACGCACACGCACACGCACACACACACACACACACAGGTATATTTTACAGCAGGCCCTCAGGCTTATTCGACATTAATATTTCATATTTAATTCAAACAACTTGAATGGTTCTGATCTGTTGTAGAAGGCATCAGTGTGTTCCAACATACTGTACTGTATACACAAAATAATATCCCAGTCAACACTTTTTTTTATCACAACCCCCATAGCTCAGTTCATAGTTCAGAGATGTCGTGTTGTAGAAAGTTTCCCTCCCTGACCCGCTCCCTTCTCCAACCATGTTCCACTTGCAGACACAGGCCCGGACAGGGTTGCTTTGTGTTCAAAGTAGTGCCGGAAAAGCCACACTGCGTGGTCCAATGTCCTAAATATCTCAAGTGGTCTGGTCCCTCCCTTCTAACGTGCCAAGCTAAATAAAACAGTCCACAAATATCTGCTTGTCAAACCTGCGCTAACTTTCCACTGCTCTGTATCTCGTGTGGTGGTTTAGTGAAGTGGGTAGCGAGAAGCGACCGTCACAAATTCTGAGTAGAGTCAACGTTCTGATGATAAAGATCCAAAATCCCATAGTTCCATCTGGACCATTGAGGCTGAAAGGGATCTGATCAAAAGTGGTGCACTAGGAAACAGGGTGCCACAGACACACAGCAGGACTAGCTAGTCTCTATACTAACCACATCATGTCCTCCTGTGGGTCCTGCCTAACCGCCTACATGCTATTTCTAACTACACTAGGGAAAGAATTGAGTTTTACGGGAAAACAACCGTGCAGAGAGAGTGCAGAGAGACAGGAACAGATGAAAACAGTGCAGAAAGACAGGAACAGATGAAAACAGTGCAGAGAGACAGGAACAGATGAAAACAGTGCAGAAAGACAGGAACAGATGAAAAGAGTGAAGAAAAACAGGAACAGATGAAAACAGTGCAGAGAGACAGGAACAGATGAAAACAGTGCAGAGAGACAGGAACAGATGAAAACAGTACAGAAAGACAGGAACAGATGAAAACAGTGCAGAAAGACAGGAACAGATGAAAAGAGTGCAGAAAAACAGGAACAGATGAAAAAAGTGCAGAAAAACAGGAACAGATGAAAACAGTGCAGAGAGACAGGAACAGATGAAAACAGTGCAGAGAGACAGGAACAGATGAAAACTGTGCAGAGAGACAGGAACAGATGAAAACAGTGCAGAAAGACAGGAACAGATGAAAACAGTGCAGAGAGAGTGCAGAAAGACAGGAATAGATGAAAACAGTAGAGAAAGACTGGAACAGATGAAAACTGTGCAGAAAGACAGGAACAGATGAACACAGTGCAGAGAGACAGGAACAGATGAAAACAGTGAAGAGAGACAGGAACAGATGAAAACAGTGCAGAAAGACAGGAACAGATGAAAAGAGTGCAGAAAAACAGGAACAGATGAAAACAGTGCAGAGAGACAGGAACAGATGAAAACAGTGCAGAGAGACAGGAACAGATGAAAACAGTACAGAAAGACAGGAACAGATGAAAACAGTGCAGAAAGACAGGAACAGATGAAAAGAGTGCAGAAAAACAGGAACAGATGAAAAGAGTGCAGAAAAACAGGAACAGATGAAAACAGTGCAGAGAGACAGGAACAGATGAAAACAGTGTAGAGAGACAGGAACAGATGAAAACTGTGCAGAGAGACAGGAACAGATGAAAACAGTGCAGAGAGACAGGAACAGATGAAAACAGTGCAGAAAGACAGGAACAGATGAAAACAGTGCAGAGAGAGTGCAGAGAGACAGGAACAGATGAAAACAGTGCAGAAAGACAGGAACAGATGAAAACAGTGCAGAGAGACAGGAACAGATTAAAACAGTGCAGAGAGACAGGAACAGATGAAAACAGTGCAGAAAGACAGGAACAGATGAAAAGAGTGCAGAAAAACAGGAACAGATGAAAACAGTGCAGAGAGACAGGAACAGATGAAAACAGTGCAGAGAGACAGGAACAGATGAAAACAGTACAGAAAGACAGGAACAGATGAAAACAGTGCAGAAAGACAGGAACAGATGAAAAGAGTGCAGAAAAACAGGAACAGATGAAAACAGTGCAGAGAGACAGGAACAGATGAAAACAGTGCAGAGAGACAGGAACAGATGAAAACAGTGCAGAGAGACAGGAACAGATGAAAACAGTACAGAAAGACAGGAACAGATGAAAAGAGTGCAGAAAAACAGGAACAGATGAAAACAGTGCAGAGAGACAGGAACAGATGAAAACAGTGCAGAGAGACAGGAACAGATGAAAACAGTGCAGAAAAACAGGAACAGATGAAAAGAGTGCAGAAAAACAGGAACAGATGAAAACAGTGCAGAGAGACAGGAACAGATGAAAACAGTGCAGAGAGACAGGAACAGATGAAAACTGTGCAGAGAGACAGGAACAGATGAAAACAGTGCAGAGAGACAGGAACAGATGAAAACAGTACAGAAAGACAGGAACAGATGAAAAGAGTGCAGAAAAACAGGAACAGATGAAAAGAGTGCAGAAAAACAGGAACAGATGAAAACAGTGCAGAGAGACAGGAACAGATGAAAACAGTGCAGTGAGACAGGAACAGATGAAAACGGTGCACAGAGAGTGCAGAGAGACAGGACCAGATGAAAACTGTGCAGAGAGACAGGAACAGATGAAAACAGTGCAGAGAGAGTGCAGAGAGACAGGAACAGATGAAAACAGTGCAGAAAGACTGGAACAGATGAAAACAGTGCAGAGAGACAGGAACAGATGAAAACAGTGCAGAAAGACAGGGACAGATGAAAACAGTGCAGAGAGACAGGAACAGATGAAAACAGTGCAGAAAGACAGGAACAGATGAAAACAGTGCAGAGAGACAGGAACAGATGAAAACTGTGCAGAAAGACTGGAACAGATGGAAACAGTGCAGAGAGACAGGAACAGATGAAAACAGTGCAGAAAGACAGGAACAGATGAAAACAGTGCAGAGAGAGTGCAGAAAGACAGGAATAGATGAAAACAGTGGAGAAAGACTGGAACAGATGAAAACTGTGCAGAAAGACAGGAACAGATGAACACAGTGCAGAGAGACAGGAACAGATGAAAACAGTGCAGAGAGACAGGAACAGATGAAAACAGTGCAGAGAGACAGGAACAGATGAAAACAGTGCAGATAGACAGGAACAGATGAAAACAGTGCAGAGATACAGGAACAGATGAAAACAGTGCAGAGATACAGGAACAGATGAAAACAGTGCAGAGAGACAGGAACAGATGAAAACAGTGCAGAGATACAGGAACAGATGAAAACAGTGCAGAGAGACAGGAACAGATGAAAACAGTGCAGAGAGACAGGAACAGATGAAAACAGTGCAGATAGACAGGAACAGATGAAAACAGTGCAGAGAGACAGGAACAGATGAAAACAGTGCAGAGATACAGGAACAGATGAAAACAGTGCAGAGAGACAGGAACAGATGAAAAAAGCAAATACTTACAGACAAACAGGCAAGCCAACTGGCTGACTGTGTTCAAATCTACACATGTGTTAATATGCACACACATGACACGTTGGCACAAACACACACATGCACACTGGGTACACACTGACCAAAGACACGTTGACACTAACGCACACACATTCTTTAAACACACAAATGCACCCTCAAGTGAACGCACACACCTTTTCTCTGACTCACCTGGTAAAGTTGGTGGTCTGGCTTTGAGCCTGGGTCCATCCCAGTGTCATCGACAGGAGGACAGACACACTCCACACACACACCCTGCCCTGCATCCTGCTCTGATGTCCACCCAGACCAAGAGAGGGAACAGACCAGAGAGAGAGGGCGAGTAGAGGAAGAAAGAAAGGAGGGAGAGAGGGAGGGAGAAGCAGAGTAGAGGAGTGGAGAAAGAGAGGATGATTGAGAGAGAGGAGGATGTAGAAAGGGGAGAGAGAGAGGGATACAGGAGGCATGGGTACAAGGAGGGGAGGAACGAGGGGAAGAACGAGAGGGGCGAGAGAAGGAGAGTTTAATATGTCCCAGATGGGGATGCCATGTTTTATTTGGTTGTGTAGCTGGGGTGTCATGTGACAAGTGCACAAATAACCTACATGTAAACATATATTACGTAATGTATTGTTGGAAAACAGGTAGCTACACAAATTAAATATATTGGAATATAAGGTGTGTGTGTGTCACAGACAGAGTTCCAGTGTTACTGTAGATGAATATAACAAATGACTGCTTCACTACTCCTACAGCCACAGCACACAATCCTGAAAAACAAACTCTGGCTCTAACTCTAACCTTAACTCTAGCTCTAGCTCTAGCTCTAACCTTAACTCTAGCTCTAACCTTAACTCTAGCTCTAGCTCTAGCTCTAACTCTAGCTCTAACTCTAGCTCTAGCTCTAGCTCTAGCTCTAACCTTAACTCTAGCTCTAGCTCTAACTCTAGCTCTAACTCTAGCTCTAACTCTAGCTCTAGCTCTAACTCTAGCTCTAGCTCAAACTCTAGCTCTAGCTCTAACTCTAACCTTAACTCTAGCTCTAGCTCTAACTCTAACTCTAGCTCTAGCTCTAACTCTAACTCTAACTCTAGCTCTAGCTCTAGCTCTAACTCTAACTCTAGCTCTAACTCTAGCTCTAGCTCTAGCTCTAGCTCTAGCTCTAACTCTAGCTCTAGCTCTAGCTCTAACCTTAACTCTAACCCTAACCCTAACTCTAGCTCTAACTCTAACTCTAGCTATAGCTCTAACCTTAACTCTAACTCTAGCTCTAACCGTAACTCTAACCTTAACTCGAACTCTTGCTCGAACTCTTGCTCGAACTCTAGCTCGAACTCTAGCTCGAACTCTAGCTCTAACTCAAGCTCTAACTCTAGCTCGAGCTATAGCTCTAAACTTAACTCTAACTCTAGCTCTAACCTTAACTCTAACTCTAGCTCTAACCTTAACTCTAACTCTAGCTCTATCTCTAACCTAAAATGTAGCTCTCTCTCACCTTAACTCTAACTCTAACCTTAACTCTAGCTCTAACTCTAGCTCTAACCTTAACTCTAGTTCTATCTCAACTCTAGCTCTATCTCTAACTCTAGTTCTAACCTTAACTCTAGCTCTATCTCAACTCTAGCTCTAGCTCTATCTCTAACTCTAACTCTAGCTCTAACTCTAGCTCTAACTCTAACCTTAACTCTAGCTCTAACTCTAGATCTAGCTCTAGCTTTAGCTCTAACTCTTGCTCTGACTTTATCTCTAGCTCTAGCTCTAACTCTAGCTCTAACCTTAACTATAGCTCCAATTCTAGCTCTAACTCTAGCTCAAACTCTAACTCGTTCCTTAAGTGTAACTCTAGCTCTAACTCTAACTCTAGCTCTAGCTCTAATGCTAACTCTAGCTCGAACCTTAACTCTAACCTTAACTGTAACTCTAACTCTATCTCTAGGTCTAACCTTAACTCTAGCTCTAGCTCTAACTCTAACTCTAACCTTAACTCTAGATCTAGCTCTAACTCTAGCTCTAACTCAAACCTTAACTTTAGCTCTAACTCTATCTCTAACTCTAGCACTAACTCTATGTGACGTGCCTCCTAGTAGGAGGGAGGTGCAGGAATCAGGAGCAGGAGAGCAAGGAAGTCCCAGTGCCACAAACGTTTATTAAAGGAGTCCCAACTCAACAACAACATGGGGGGAAACACGCTCAAACGAAGTTGCCACACACAGGGAAAGTAATACAACACACGGAGGAGAAACCTCTACTCCTACCCATATATCTAAATGGTACAACTACCGAGTGAAAAGAAAACCCTGTGGTGCAGACACGCACCCCTAACAAAGTAACACATACAAACAATCCCGCACAAAGACTAGCAGGCAGCGGAGGTAAATAAACCCACCGAAATCAACTAAATGAAACACAGGTGTGACAAAACAGACAGACACAAACGAAAATAAAAAATGGATCGGTGGCAGCTAGTAGGCCGGTGACGATGACCGCCGAGCATCGCCCGAACAGGGAGAAGAGCCACCTTTGGTGGAAGTCGTGACAGTACCCCCCCCCACCCCTGATGAGCGGCTCCCGCAGCGCACCGACGCCGGCCTCGAGGACGACCCGGAGGACGAGGTGCAGGGCGATTCGGATGGAGGCGGTGAAACTCACTCAGCAGAGATCGGTCCAAGACGTCCTCCACCGGAACCCAGCATCTCTCCTCCGGACCGTACCCCTCCCAATCCACGAGGTACTGCAGGCCCCTCTCCCGACGCCTGGAATCCAGTATGGATCGCACTGCGTACGCCGGGGCCCCCTCGATGTCCGGGGGGGGGCGGAGGGACCTCTCGCACCTCAGCTTCTTGAAGCGGACCAGCCACCACCGGCCTGAGGAGAGACACATGAAACGAGGGGTTAATACGGTAATAAGGGGGAGCTGTAACCTATAACTCACCTCGTTTATTCTCCTCGGGACTTTAAATGGCCCCACAAACCGCGGACCCAGCTTCCGGCAGGGCAGGCGGAGGGGCAGGATTCGGGTCGAGAGCCAGACCCGATCCGCTAGTGCGAAAACCGGGGCCTCACTGCGGTGGCGGTCAGCGCTCGCTTTCTGCCGCCCTTCGGCCCGTTTCAGGTGCCCGTGGACGGCCTCCCAGGTCTCCCTCGAGCGCTTCACCCAATCCTCCACCACAGGAGCCTCGGTCTGGTTCGGATGATTTGGTACCAGGACCGGCTGATACCCCAACACGCACTGAAAGGGCAAAAGGTTCATTGAGGAGTGGCGGAGGGAGTTCTGGGCCATCACTGCCCATGGAACGTACCTCGCCCACTCCCCTGGCCGGTCCTGGCAATTCGACTGCAGAAACCTACCCACATCCTGGTTTACTCTCTCCACCTGCCCATTACTCTCGGGGTGAAAACCAGAGGTCAGGCTGACCGAGACCCCCAGATGCTCCATGAACGCCCTCCAAACCCGGGACGTGAACTGGGGACGCCGATCAGAAACTATGTCCTCAGGCACCCTGTAGTGCCAGAAGACGTGTGTAAACAGGGCCTCCGCAGTCTGTAGGGCCGTAGGGAGACCGGGCAAAGGGAGGAGACGACAGGACTTAGAAAACCGATCCACAACGACCAGGATCGGTTTGGGGACGGAGGAAGGTCGGTCTGGGACGGAGGAAGATCGGTCAGGAATTCTACCGATCGGTGTGACCAAGGCTGCTGTGGAACGGGGAGGGGTTGTAACTTCCCTCTGGGCAGGTGTCTAGGAGCCTTGCACTGAGCGCACACCGAACAGGAGGAGACGTAAACCCTCACGTCCTTAGCTAAAGTGGGCCACCAGTACTTCCCCCTAAGGCTTCGCACCGTCCTATCAATACCCGGATGACCAGAGGAGGGTAATGTGTGCGCCCACCAAATCAATCTATCATGGACACCAAGCGGGACGTACTTCCGTCCAGCTGGACACTGAGGCGGAGTAGGCTCCGACCGAGAACCCCGCTCGATGTCCATCGTCCACCTCCCACACCACCGGCGCCACCAGACAAGAGGCCGGAAGTATGGGGGTGGGATCGATGGACCGCTCCTCTGTACCATACAGACGGGACAGTGCGTCTGCCTTAGCGTTCTGGGCACCTGGTCTATACGATATCGTAAATCTGAATCGGGTGAAAAACATGGCCCACCTTGCCTGGAGAGGGTTCAGTCTCCTCGCCGCCCGAATGTACTCCAGATTACGGTGGTCAGTCCAGATGAGGAAAGGGTGTTGAGCCCCCTCAAGCCAATGTCTCCACACATTCAGAGTCTTTACGACAGCCAGCAACTCCCGGTCCCCCACGGCATAGTTTTGCTCCGCCAGGTTGAGCTTCCTCGAAAAGAAAGCGCAGGGACGGAGCTTCAGTGGCGCGCCCGAGCGCTGTGAGAGCACGGCTCTAATCCCAGCCTCGGATGCGTCCACCTCCACTATGAATGCCAAAGAGGGATCCGGATGAGCCAACACGGGAGACTCCTCAAGCAACAAAACGCTCTGTTCGCCTCAGCCGACCACCGCAGCCGCACCGGCCCCCCCTTCAGCAGTGAGGTAAAGGGAGCAGCCACCTGCCCAAAACCCTGGATAAACCTCCGGTAGTAATTGTCAAACCCTAAAAACCGCTGCACCTCCTTTACCGTGGTGGGAGTCGGCCAATTACGCACGGCTGCAATGCGGTCACACTCCATCTCCAACCCTGATGTGGAAATGCGATACCCCAGGAAGGAGACGGACTGTTGAAAAAACACGCATTTCTCAGCCTTGACGTATAAGTCATGCTCCAACAGTCTCCCAAGTACTCTGCGCACCAGAGACACATGCACGGCGCGTGTGGCGGAATATATCAGAATATCATCGATATAAGCCACCAGACTCTGCCCGTGCAGATCCCTGAGAATCTCGTCTACAAAGGATTGGAAGACGGCTGGAGCATTCTTCAACCCATACAGCATGACGAGGTACTCATAATGGCCGGATGTGGTACTAAACGCTGTCTTCCACTCATCTCCCTCCCGGATACGCACCAAGTTATACGCGCTCCTGAGATCCAGTTTTGTGAAGAAGCGTGCTCCGTGAAATGACTCAGTCGCCGTAGCGATGAGAGGTAGCGGGTAACTGTACCCCACCGTAATAGAATTTAGACAACTATAGTCAATGCACGGACGCAGACCTCCCTCCTTCTTCTTCACAAAAAAGAAACTCGAGGAGGCGGGTGACGTGGAGGGCCGAATGTACCCCTGCCTCAGAGATTCAGAGACATATGTTTCCATAGCCAAAGTCTCCTCCTGTGACAGGGGATACACGTGACTCCTGGGAAGTACGGCATTTACCTGGAGGTTTATCGCACAATCCCCTTGTCGATGAGGTGGTAATTGGGTCGCCCTCTTTTTACAGAAGGCGATAGCCAAATCGGCATATTCGGGGGAATGCGCACGGTGGAGACTTGGTCTGGACTCTCCACCGTCATTGCACCAATGGAAACTCCAACACACCTACCTGAGCACTCCTCTGACCACCCCTTTAGAGCCCTCTGTTGCCACGAAATAGTGGGTTGTGAAAGGCCAACCAGGGAATCCCCAGCACCACCAGAAACGCAGGAGAATCAATGAGGAAGAGACTAATTCTCTCCTCATGATCCCCCTGCGTAACCATGTCCAGTGGAGCCGTGGCCTCCCTGACCACCCCTGACCCTAATGGTCGACTATCTAGGGAGTGCACGGAGAAGGGTTTGTCCATCTGAACCAGGGGAATCCCTAACCTATGCGCGAAACCACGGTCCATGAAATTCCCCATTGCGCCTGAATCTACTAGCGCCTTATGCTGGGAATGGGGGGAGAACTCAGGGAAAGAAATTAACACATACATGTGACCAACAGGGGGCTCTGGGTGAGCCTGGTGCTGACTCACCTGGGGTGTCCGAACAGTGCTCGGCCTGCCGTCTCGACTCCCAGACAAGCTCCTCCAGCATCGGTCGGCAGTGTGCCCTCTCCGACCACATCCAGCGCAGGAGGAGGCTCCTCCTCCGATCGCCCTCGCTGCAGCACCCCCTAACTCCATGGGGGTTGGAGTGGAGGCGCTGGGGGGTGGAACCAACAGGACCCGATCCAGACGCCTGCACGTAACCAGCAAGTTGTCCAACCTTATTGACATGTCCACTAGCTGGTCCAGGGTGAGGGTAGCATCTCTGCATGCTAGCTCCCTGCGGACATCCTCACGTAAGCTGCACCTATAGTGGTCAATCAAGGCCCTGTCGTTCCATCCTGCAACGGCGGCCAAGGTCCTGAACTCCAGAGCGAAGTCTTGGGCGCTCCTCGTCTCCTGCCGTAGATGGAACAGACGCTCACCCGCCGCTCGCCCCTCAGGGGGATGGTCGAACACGGTGAACTCTGGGTAGTGGTCCCTCGCCGAGTCTGGTCCATCCCAGACCCCGTTGGCCCACTCCAGAGCTTTGCCTGACAGGCAGGAGACGAGGGCGTTCACGCTCTCACCTCCCGAAGGAGCCGGGTGAACGGTTGCCAGGTAAAGCTCTAGCTGGGGCAGGAAACCCTTGCACCCGGCAGCCGTCCCATCTTACTCCCTTGGGAGCGCGAGCCGAATACCGCTGGGGCTGGATGGCGCCGGAGAAGGTGGTGGTGTAGGTTGGAGTGTGGCTGGTGCAGGGGTAGGCGCGCCACCCCTCTCCCCTCTCTCCATCTTCGCCATCACTTGATCCATGGCGGTCCCGAGACGGTGGAGAATGGTGGTGTGGTGTTACACGCGCTGCTCCATGGAAGTGGAGAGCGCGTCAGCTCCTGCTGACTCCATTATGATGGTGCGGGATTCTGTTACGTGTCTCCTAGTAGGAGGGAGGTGCAGGAATCAGGAGCAGGAGAGCAAGGAAGTCCCAGTGCCACAAACGTTTATTAAAGGAGTCCCAACTCAACAACAACATGGGGGGAAACACGCTCAAACGAAGTCGCCACACAGGGAAAGTAACGCAACACACAGAGGAGAAACCTCTACTCCTACACATATATCTAAATGGTACAACTACCGAGTGAAAAGAAAACCCCGTGGTGCAGACACGCACCCCTAACGTAGTAACACATACAAACAATCCCACACAAAGACTAGCAGGTAGCAGAGGTAAATAAACCCACTGAAATCAACTAAATGAAACACAGGTGTGACAAAACAGACAGACACAAACTAAAATAAAAAATGGATCGGTGGCAGCTAGTAGGCCGGCGACGACGACCGCCGAGCACTGCCCGAACAGGGAGAGTAGCCACCTTCGGTGGAAGTCGTGACACTCTAACTCTAGCTCTAACCTTAACTCTAGCTCTAACACTAATCTTAACTCTAACCTTAACTCCAACTCTAGCTCTAACCTTAACTCTAACTCTAACTCTAACACTAACCTGAACTCTAACCTTAACTCTAACTCTAGCTCTAACTCTAACCTTAACTCTAACTCTAGCTCTAACTCTAACCTTAACTCTAACTCTAGCTCTAACTCTAACCTTAACTCTAACTCTAGCTCTAACCTTAACTCTAACCTTAACTCTAACCTTAACTCTAACTCTAGCTCTAACTCTAACCTTAACTCTAACCTTAACTCTAGCTCTAACTCTATTCTGCTTGAACCACGCACACCATTTCTTTCTACAGAGTGAGAGCCAATGTCATTGAGGATTATTTTGGGATATGATGGTAGGAGACCTGTTTTTATTGGCAACCCGAGGGCACTCTGGTCAAAAAGATAGGGCAGAGAATCCTTCCATTTCATGAAGCTGGTAGTTAAAACTGGATTCCGTCAATAAGTATATGATGTGTGGATATGAAAATAGATAGGCTTGAAATAGATTTGAAGGAGAGGAAATGACTGCATATGATCTGCCTAAACATATAGTATCAACATGTGCACCCTTTGTGTAGGTATTTAAAACTCTGACCAGGCTTTGGAATGGAAAGCCCTGTCATTACGACCCGTTGGGAGAAACACGCTGCTGTGTGATCATCATCATCATCATCATCACCATCATTGTGTTTGGAATGTGTTAGAGTTCTGTTTTTAAGGGGGTAGATCAGTTTTAATATTGCAGATAGATTGTGGGTTCCATTAATGTAATTGTCTGCATCATTTCCAATCCCCCATAAGTATTTTTTTTCCTACTTTATTATTGTCTCCTAACCCTACCACCCACCCCCCTCCCCTAATTGGAGTAAACTAATGAACAAAAAATACTTAGGCCTCTTCTTTCAGTTTATATATACTATATACATTTTACAGACAGCATATTTCACATTAGTTATCTTTTTGTGTGTGTCTGTGTGTGGGCACCTTAAATGGGGAGGACCGCCTAATGGTAACGGCTGGAGTGGTATGGTATCAAATACATGAAACACATGGTTTCCAGGCATTTGATGCCATTTAATTTCCTCCTTTCCAGACATTATTATGATCCGTCCTCCCTTCACCATCCTTGTCTGGTGTGTGTGGTGTTTGTGCGTGTGAGTGTTTGTGTGTTCACGTCAATAAGAGCAGAACCACAACGCAGGCATTCCTTGGTCTTTTTTAAGCTGTGGTGGCCACTGGGCAGAAACCACATTGAATGTAGAATAAATACACAAACAGCAGCCTCCACAAACTCATCTTACTCAGACTCTGGACAGACTCTTCAGCGAGCTCAACTCCTCACTCCATCTACAGGTCAAAACCGGGAGGACTAGAAAAAAGAGAATAGCAAAAGGAGCACGGGAAATACACGCTGGTTAACTTGACTAAACATACAAGACGAACTGGCATAGAGAGACAGGAAACACAGGGATAAATACACTGGGGAAAATAAATGACACCTAGAGGGGGTGGAGACAATCACAGGAACAGGTGAAACAGATCAGGGCGTGACAGTAGTGGCTTGGCTGTACAGAGATATACCAGGTTTTTATGGTCGGTCCAGACCAGGAATGGCTGTTCTGCTCCTTTCAGCCAGTGCCTCCACTCTTCCAACGCCATCTTCACCGCCAGGAGTTCTCGGTTGCCAACGTCGTAGTTCCTCTCAGCAGGATTGAGACGATGGGACACAGAGATAAAGCTTCTGGTCCTGGGAAGATCGCTGGGACAAGATGGCCCCCACTCCAGAATCCGATGCATCCACTTCCACCACAAATTGATGCGAGAGGTCCGGATGGATGAGGATGGGTGCTGTTGTGAACCGATGCTTCAGTCCAAAGGCTTTGTCGACAGCTGAAGACCATTTGACCGGTACCTTGGGAGAGGTGAGTGCCGAGAGGGGGGCCGCCAGATTGCTGTAGTCCCGAATGAAACGGCGGTAGAAGTTTTCAAACCCCCAAAAAAACGTTGCAACTGTACCCTGGTTGAGGCCAATCCACCACTGCTTTCACCTTTCCAGAAAGGTGATTGTAGAGTGGAGGAACTCACACTTCTCGGCTTTCACGAACAGTTGGTTCTCCAGGAGCCGCTGAAGGACCTGTCTGACATGAAAACAGGATGTCGTCAAGGTACACGAACACAAACCGGTTTAGCATGTCTTGAAGCACATCATTGACCAAAGCCTGGAAGACAGCGAGTCAAAATGGCATGACCTGGTACTCATAATGTCCACTGGCTGTGTTGAAGGCTGTCTTCCACTCATCCCCCTCGCGTATCCGAACCAGGTGGTAGGCATTTCAAAGGTCCAACTTGGAAAATATGGTGGCCCCCTGGAGAGGTTCAAACGCAGAGGAGAGGTAGAGGGTAACGATTCTTGACAGTAATGTCATTAAGTCCCCGTTAGTCAATGCACGGACGCAGGGTCTTGTCCTTCTTCTCCAAAAAGAAAAACCCTGCACCGGCAGGACATGCAGACGGACGGCCCCAGTGGCCAGAGACTCCTCTATGTACTCCTCCATAGCTTTGGTCTCTGGTCCGGACAGAGAATACAATCGACCCCAAGGTGGTGTAGTGCCTGGGAGAATATCAATGACACAATCATAAGGACGGTGCGGGAGAAGTAGCACGTGCCTTACTGAACACTTCCAGGAGGTTATGGTTGTCTGTGGGAATAGCAGAGACATCCACAGTCTAGCTAACATCCTGAGGAAGACAACTTGAGGAAGGCTGTGCTGCTCGAAGGCAGTGGGAATGGCAAAATGGACTCCAACCCAGGATGGAGCTTGTGGTCCAATCAATCGTGGCATCCATAAGACATTCATCAGCCCCAGAGTCAATGAGCACTCGGAGAGACTTAGATTGGTCTCCCCACAGCACAAGAGCAAAAAGGGGTGTGCGGGTGATGGTACTTAGGGAACTCTCAGTCTGACTCACCATAGTACTGGTACCCACTAGAGACAAGGGTTTCCTAATAGGGCAGGTAGCTATAAAATGTCCTGCCCCTCCACCATACAGAAAGCAGTTATTATTCATCCTTCGTGAGCGTTCCCCCGACTGATAACCTAGCTCTTCCCAATTGCATAGGCTCAGGAGTATCCAACTCACCCGTCGTAGATTCCCGAGAGTGCTCGGGTGGCTTCGAATCCTCTCAGAATAGCTGCCTTCGGAAACTTCCGGATTCCCTTGGAGGTGAACGCGCCATAGCAGGTGCACGAGTGTGCCCGAGACCAGACCACCTCTCACTCCCTTAGATGTCCATCAATTTTAATGGTAAGGGCGATAAGGGAGTCAAGATCCATCGGCAATTCGAGAGCAGCTAGCTCATCCTTTACCTCCTCAGATAACCCCTGCAAAAAAAGTATTGCAAAGAGACTCCGGATCTCAGGCACTCTCGGCGGCCAACGTACGAAAATCAACCGCGTAGTCTGCCACACTACAGGAGTTTTGACGTAAGTTTATTGGACACCTTTCTTCCGGAAACCGGAGACACAGATACCTTTCTCACTTCTGCCATGAATTCCTCCAGATGCCCACAAATGGCAGATTGTTTCTCCCAAACTGCCGTGGCCCAGGAGAGCGCCCTTCCCGACATTAGCGGGAGCCGGGATATGCAGTACAAATTCACCACAGATAGGGGAAAAATTACTGGGTGATTGGAGTTTTTCAGAGGTGGCAGGCAGCCTCTGAGCTAACTCCCGGATTTGCTCCATAATAGCCTTTAACCCATGGTCGTGGCATTCCGTCAAGGACCTGAGCCCTTCCAAAAGGCCCTGTACCAACTCCTCATGTCTCCTAATGGTGGCTCCCCGCAGGGAGACACCGTGGCGGAGCTGGTCCAAGTCTGCTGGGTCTGTCATGGCCAGTTTGTACTACCATGACACAAGGCGAGACCCAGATGCAGACACAGGAGGCAGATGGTTGGAGTCTTACAATGTTTAATAATCCAAAGGGGTAGGCAAGAGAATGGTCGTGGACAGGCAAAAAGGTCAAAACCAGATCAGAGTCCAGGAGGTACAGAGTGGCAGACAGGCTCATGGTCAAGGCAGGCAGAATGGTCAGTCAGGCAGGTACAGAGTGGCAGACAGGCTCATGGTCAAGGCAGGCAGAATGGTCAGTCAGGCAGGTACAGAGTGGCAGACAGGCTCATGGTCAAGGCAGGCAGAATGGTCAGTCAGGCAGGTACAGAGTGGCAGACAGGCTCATGGTCAAGGCAGGCAGAATGGTCAGTCAGGCAGGTACAGAGTGGCAGACAGGCTCATGGTCAAGGCAGGCAGAATGGTCAGTCAGGCAGGTACAGAGTGGCAGACAGGCTCATGGTCAAGGCAGGCAGAATGGTCAGTCAGGCAGGTACAGAGTGGCAGACAGGCTCATGGTCAAGGCAGGCAGAATGGTCAGTCAGGCAGGTACAGAGTGGCAGACAGGCTCATGGTCAAGGCAGGCAGAATGGTCAGTCAGGCAGGTACAGAGTGGCAGACAGGCTCATGGTCAAGGCAGGCAGAATGGTCAGTCAGGCCGGTACAGAGTCCAGAAACAGGAAAAATTCCTATTAACAATTGTTGATTAACAACACAGTATTCACTTCTACATATCTTTATACAAACATGATCTCCACTATAAATAGCAGATATTTGTATAAACCTTGTCTGTCTCTCTGACATTTGCAACATTATTTCAATATTCAAATTCGATCTCCTGCTGTCCCATAGTAATGAACGTGTCGGGATGAGAGAGACAGATATGCGGCTTTTCTCAGCCAGTCAAAATCATGAATCAGCTAGCATAATTTTATAGATATATACAACTGAAAAAAGGTAAAACAAAACTAAGCGCAGCTAGTTTACAGTCTTTCAAGCTTGAGTCTTCCCTGTGGCTCAGTTGGTAGAGCATGGTGTTTGCAATGCCAGCATGGTGTTTGCAATGCCAGCATGGTGTGTGCAACGCCAGGGTTGTGGGTTCTATTCCCACGGGGGGCCAGTACAAAATATATATATATATATATGAAATGTATGCATTCACTACTGTAAGTCACTCTGGATAAGAGCGTCTGCTAAATGACTAAAATGTAAAATGAGTTTGAAGTGATTGTGTTAGCTGTGTTGTTGGCTAGCTCCTCTGAAAAACGGTGTCCTGACAAGTGAGCACATTTTCTACGCCAGGCTAAATCACGTTTGATTGTTATGGATTTATCCAAATAAATGTCACTGGAAAACAGCTTAAACTTTGCTGTTATTCTGGCTGCACATTTTGACGTGACTGTAAGTTAGCCGGAGTCGGCTAGCTAGCAAACAAGGGATAAGAACATTGCCAGCCAGTTTGGCAATGGAACATTTAGAACGAACGACTGGGTCACGTCCATAGATACAGAACAGAAATACTGAACAACTGGGTCGCGTCCATAGATACAGAACAGAAATACTGAACAACTGGGTCACGTCCATAGATACAGAACAGAAAGACTGAACGACTGGGTCGCGTCCATAGATACAGAACATAAAGACTGAACAACTGGGTCGCGTCCATAGATACAGAACATAAAGACTGAACGACTGGGTCACGTCCATAGATACAGAATAAAAAGACTGAACGACTGGGTCACGTCCATAGATACAGAACAGAAAGACTGAACGACTGGGTCACGTCCATAGATACAGAACAGAAAGACTGAACGACTGGGTCGCGTCCGATAGAACGAACAACCAGCCCTTCTTCGGAAGCAATCCTAGATTTGTGTCAGGACTACAGTGCATTCGGGAAGTATTCAGACCCCTTCCCCTTTTCACATTTTGTTACGTTACAGCCTTATTCTAAAAATGATTAAACATTTCCCCCCCCCTCAATCTACAAACAATACCCCATAATGACAAAACAGGTTTTTAGTATTTGTTGTAAATTGATAAAAATAAAAAACAGAAATAGCTTATTTACAGAAGTATTCAGACCCTTTGCTATGAGAATCGTAGGTGCATCCTGTTTCCATTAATCATCCTTGAGATGTTTCTACAACTTGATTGGAGTCCACCTGTGGTAAATTCAATTGATTGGACATTTGGAAAGGCACACACCTGTCTATATATGGTCCCACAGTTGACGGTGCATGTCAGAGCAAAAACCAAGCCATGAGGTCAAAGGAATTGTTGGTAGAGCTCAGAGACAGGATTGTGTCACGGCACAGATCTGGGGAAGGGTACCAAAAAATGTCTGCAGCATTGAAGGTCCCCAAGAAAACTGAGCAATCGGGGGAGAAGGGCCTTGGTCAGGGAGGTGACCAAGAACCCAATGGTCACTCTGACAGAGCTCTAGAGTTCCTCTGTGGAGATGGGAGAAACTTCCAGAAAGACAACCATCTCTGCAGCACTCCCCCAATAAGGCCTTTATGGTAGAGTGGCCAGATGGAAGCCACTCCTCAGTAAAAAGCACATGACAGCCCGCTTGGAGTTTGCCAAAAGGAACCTAATGACTCTCAGACCATGAGAAACAAGATTCTCTGGTCTGATGAAACCAAGATTAAACTCTTTGGCCTGAATGCAAAGCGTCACGTCTGGAGGAAACCTGGCACCATCCCTACGGTGAAGCATGGTGGTGGAAGCATCATGCTGTAGGGATGTTTTTCAGTGGCAGGGATTGGGAGACTAGTCAGGGTTGAGGGAAAGATGAACGGAGCAAAGTACAGAGAGATCCTTGATTTAAACGTGCTCCAGAGGGCTCAGGACCTCAGACTGGGGCGAAGGTTCACCTTCCAACTGGATAACAACCACATGCACACAGCCAAGACAATGCAGGAGTGGCTTTGGGATGTCTCTGAATGTCCTTGAGTGGCCCATCCAGAGCCCGGACTTGAACCCGATCTCTGGAGAGACATGAAAAAGCTGTGCAGCGACGCTCCCCATCCAACCTGATAGAGCTTGAGAGGATCTGCAGAGAAGAATGGGAGGTGTGCCAAGTAGCATCATACCAAAGAAGACTCAAGGCTGTAATCGCTGCCAAAGGTGCTTCAACAAAGTACCGAGTAAAGGGTCTGAATACTTATGTAAACGTGATATTTCGGTTTTTCATTTTTTATAAATTTGCAAGAATGTCTAAAAACCCGTTTTTGCTTTGACATCATGGGGTATTGTATGTAGATTTGAGGGGGGAAAAACTATTTAATACATTTTAGAATAAGGCTGTAATGTAACAAAATGTGGAAAAAGTCAAGGGGTCTGATTACTTTCCGAATGCACTGTACATCTTGTGGAAGGATGAAATAGTATTAATAAATTCATCAAAATAATGTTTTTAATTAAAGTATGCAAATCATTATCTGAATATGTTGGTAACCCGTTGTATAAAACTGATAATGCCCTGGAAGCCGGTGTTTGGAGGATATATTGGCACAGTTTGCCGCCCCTCAACGCCGTGCCAATATATCCTCCCAACACTTCGGGGGCATTATCAGTTAAATATCACACAGCTGCTTTTTAATAGGAACATCTCAAGTGTGCCACGTGGATGCCATGTCTTACGTTAGTTCTCTCTAAATTCATCTGCACCGAGGCTGAGGGAACTATTTACTTCGTTTTAACTATTAGTTTGTTTTGCCAATATCTAATTTGTTGTCAGGTTAAGGTTTCTATTATTTTCAAATATCAGTTTTACATTTTACATTCTATTATTTACAAATATCAGTTTTGCATTCAGGCCAAAGAGTTTAATCTTGGTTTCATCAGACCAGAGTATCTTGTTTCTCATGGTCTGAGAGTCATTAGGTGGACACAGGTAGCAGCTAATCTATGGGACAGTTATCAAACCCCAGAAAAAAGGCTGGCTAGACAGGCTCAGTGAATGGGTGGATCAGTTTGAGGAGACACTATAGTAGGACAGCAGGCCTGTCCAGATAAACATCTAGTAGGGGTTCCCATCCCCCCTAGAGTAAAGTCCCCCTACTAAACTTCCCCTACCAGTAGCAGCGCGCACACCACAGGAGGCTGGTGGCACCTTAATTGGGCAGAGCGGGCTCGTGTTAATGACAGGAGCGGAATAGGTGGAATGGTATCATTCCATTTGGTCTGTTCCTGGCCATCATTATGAATCTTTCTCCCCTCAGCAGCCTCCTGTGGCCCTCTCACGATATGGCTACCCCCTGGCCTTGAGCATGTGGTCCTTAGACAACCTCCCTAACGATGAGCAAAACAAACTAAAAAAATGATACAAATACATATATTTGTATTGTACTAGCTTGTTGCTGTCTGAGATGTTGAAACTGGGTTTATAATACCTTATCTAAAGGAACTGCACATACAGTATGGGTTAACAGGCTACATTCCCTGAGTCAGGTGCAGTACAGAAGACGACAAGTCACGAAACATTGGATATCATTTCATTTATTAACTTTTTTTATACAAAATAATAATTAGGAAATTAAGCTGAATATCACATCACGAGTACAGTGCCAAAGAGAGGCGAGACAGTCAAACAACGATATTCTCTAAAAACTCTTAGAGCTGAACAATGTTCTGCTGTGTTGTTCAAACTCCATTCAAACCAATCAGAGCATTGCCAATCTGGTTTTCAGTATTCCCGAATCCTTGTGATGGATTCCTCCAATGAAAAGTCTGTTCTCTTTGTTGCTATGGAAGCTGGAAGTTTTTACCTTGTTCAGTATCCTGGACTGTTTTCACAGGAAAAGATGTTTGCAAGCTAAGTTTCGTGGACCGTTTCACTGCAGGGTGACCATAATGCCCAGCAAATCAGGAATGGGGACAGAGGTCCCAGATGTTCAACCGACACTCCGTTGTCCAGAGTGACACCACATTCGATTGTGTTACCACAGAAACACCCACGTCTACTCCCCTGACACCAGAGGGTACTTTTGATTTTCTAAATGTTTTGTTTTTGACCAAACACAGATCATTTCAATTTCTTCTCAGAACAGAATTTACAGTGATATAAAATATACATACTGCTTACAAAATAAAGTAAACCTGCCCGTGTAAATGTGGTCTTAATAACTGACTCGTATAACAAGCATTTGTTTTAAGTGAAAAAAAATATGCAGAAAAAACAATTTACAACAATCCCAGGTTATCAGGGAAACCGCCAAACAGAGAAAAATAACCAAGGGGTCCCCCTCTCTTACTGTGAAATGAATCCTCCCAACAGGAACTGTACAGGAGAAACCATTCTATCCCAAAACGGGAGTAGTAGACTTGGTGTGAAATAAAGTGGCCATTTTGTAACACAGTCACACCTTTAACTTTAGTGTTTCTTATTAAATTAACATGTTCAATAAATACACAAGGAAAAATATATATTGGTGTGTACAATACAATGGTACACTGATTCAAACTGTGTGCTGTGTCCCCCGTGCTTTAAAGGCTTTCTGTCATGACGACGGTCTCTCACAATCACTGTCATACTGGTGATGGAACACACGGACTGACTGATTGGACCCAGAGTCCCAATTGATTTGACCTCCAGCCAATAGGGACACTGACATGGCAGCAGTCCCAGCTAATATAAAAAGAATGCACTTCGATTACCCGCAACCGCCTACGAACAATCCCAGTCTCTCGGATTAGCGTTGGACATTTGGGGCCTGGAATTTGCATCTCTTAGCATGGCGTCTGTCATGGCGTCTGTCAGGTGAAAATTCACAATAACTTAAGTGTTCTTGATCCATTCTCAACCTTTCAGTGGGTCATGTCGGTATCGGCAGCCCTTGCTTGCTCCTCCTCCGTTGGCCAGGTCACTTCCTGCTCCTCTGTTGTCATTTCCTGGTCGTTGCCTTGTGTTTCGGAGTGCGCCGCATGCCCCTCTTCTCTGCAAGCCTCTCCTCCCTGGTCCATGGTGCTCTCTGGTAAGGGGGAAGACTTGCACCCCATACATGCCTGAGAGGGAGGTGTAGAGGAGGGTTAGCTGACAGCCAAAACACTTCCTGTATGATCACTTGTGGATGAAACAGGTCATATGGCTGTAGGTCTATGTTCACATAAAACAAATAAAGTTAGGTTTGTATGAAAGGGGACATAGTTGTTGTGGGGGGTGCTTACCGAGACGTTGATGGCGCGGGGCAGGCGCCCGGTCCGTATCCAGGGGTGGACCTGGCTCAGTTCTCTCTTCTGGTCCTCAGTGAAGCGAGGCTGGTGTTTGTGCATGGCCCGCAGGGCCTCGCGGTCCTGCCGCAGCACCGTCTCCCTGTCCTTGGTCGGCAGCTGGTAGGTCATCATCACCTTGTGGTCGGTGTTGGCCATGAGGAGCCAGATGGGATCCTGCAGGACACACTTAATCAACTGCTCCTCCCCGTCTCCTCTGGCTCTGCTGCCACCTGCTGGCTGCTTGCGGGAGTGGTCGTTCTCTGACGAGTCGATGCTGCCAAAGTACTTGCTGGTGTGGCTACTCCGACTGCGACCTGGGAGACGACAGAAGAAGTTGTTATAGGTCAGACCTGAACCAGCTGGAGTTTTTAGTGTGAACAGTATTTCCTAGTGATTGGGGTATTCCACTTTATGTTTGAGTGACAGCTAGAAGATGTGACATTTACCTAGCGATGTAGGCAATAATAGAATGTCATGTGAATGTCACCATGTTCTGTTCCATCTGCCATGTCAGGCAGTATTGAGGGGTTACTCACTAGTTCCACTGCCTGAGGAGCTGCAGCCGTTGGACACAGTGCCCAAGGAGACAGAACCCGACCCTGAGGACCCTGACCCAGAGGACCCTGACCCAGAGGACCCTGACCCAGAGGCACCCTGACCCAGAGCCTGAGCGGGAGTCCTCTTGCAGGAGCAGGTCCAGTAGGTCACTGGGGGTGGATTCACCATCCTGGTTGGAATCATTGGCCTAAAGAGAGAGAGAGGAGAGAGGAAGGAGAGAGATATGAGTTATAATACCTTACCTAGAAGTATTGAGTTCAAACTATAATGAATACAATGTTCATTTAGAGATGACATCTTTTCAACTCACGTTCTCCTTGGAGTCATCTGCCGATCTCCCCCGAGTCCCTTGTGTGGGGATCGTGACCTGTTGCGCGGAAGCAGCCAGCGCCGTGGCGACCTCCAGCCGGTTGCTAGGCGACTCCTCCACCAGCTGCAGCAGGTTGAGGGGGGAGGAGCAGCGAGAGTGGAAGAGGGGCGACTCTGCACCCTCCTGGTCGACTGGTACTTGACTACATGACTGGGGGGTGCTGGACCCAGAGGCTGGCCGTTGGGTCTGGATAGGCATGGCAGTTTGCATGAGCGAGGGCATGGTAGGCATGGGGCACGGCGTGACGTTGCTACCGGGGAAGGGGAAACCAGCGTTGGGGTTGAAGAACTGCTGTGGGCCGGGGGTAACCATGGCGGCTCCCGGCTGGGGCATGGGGCTTCCCATTGTGTTCATGGCTGTGGCCATCTGGGGGAGGTTGGGGTTGAGCTGTGGGAACATGTAATTGGGCAGCACCAGGGCCATCATAGGAGGTACCATCTGGTTCTGTATGGGCTGGGAGAGAGGAGGGTAGATGGGGTAAAGGGGGAGCGTGCCCGAGGGGTAGGGCAAAGAGGGTAGGCTGGCCTGGGATCCTACGGAGGGGGGCCAGGAAGATGTGGTGGGAGGCCCCAGGGGCATCATTGGGAGGGTGTAGGTGGAGGTGTTGGGGGAGTTCATGGGGACGACGTTGGGGCCCCCGAGGGGTCCGGTCAGGCCCAGAGCCAGAGGGCCCCTCTGTTCTGAGGACTCCTGCTGCTTCAGCCTCTTGGCTCCACTGCTGCCTCCAGCTGCAGGGTAGTCAGGGGAACACGCTCCTGAGAAAGCGAGAGAGAGAAAGATGCATAAGTTAAAGGAACAGGAACAGTGAAGTGTGGATTTCAGTGCAGTTGGATAGGTGGCCCGAGTTTAAAAAATCTAGTTGATGAAAAGAGTGTTGTTGAGAAATGCATTTTTACCTCTGCGGCGGGGGTTGCTGTTAGGGAGCGGGCAGCGCAGGGACGAGGCTGGCTCAATCACCCTCAGCTGGCTCAGGTCACTGAAGCGACAGAGGAAGGCTTGCTCCTCCTGCTGTGTGTGAGCAGAGAGCACCTCCTTGGTCAGGCCCAGGCCCTTGGTTAGGCCGCCTCCTCTCCGGCTGGGTGGAGAGGTCGTTTTGGGCGGGGGAGGGGCGATGATGGCGGTCGGTGGAGACTTGGTCGTGGTGGGAGTGGCTGGCATAGGAGTGGGAGGAGCATCTTCCATGACAACGTCTGTGTAGGAGAAAGAGAGGAGAAAGAGAAGGAGGAAATGTTATAGACAGTTTCAGAAAAACACAGAGAAGAGGAAAGGCTGGACTCGGCGGCTTGAGAGAGAGAGAGAGAGGGAAAGAAAAGGTCATGGAGAGAGAAACAAACAAGCTATAAAAAAACTAGATGGGGCAGAGAGATATCGATGGAGAAAAATAACCACAAAAGACAAGACAGAGCAACGACAAGCAACTACGAGTTACTATCAAGTAACTGTGAGAGATTCCACGGACAGACACCGGTGGCAGAGAGAGACTCCCGTGACAGACCACTAGTTTAATAGGAGTGGTATAGTAGACAGACTCCAGTGACAGAACACTACTACAGTCCAGGCCAGGAGACAAGCGTGGCGGCCATGTTGTCTTTCCCACCTGACTCGGGGGGCTTCTTGTCTCCCACGTGGACGATGGTACTGCTGAAGCTGCACTGAGAGGTGAATGAGGCTACACTCTTCGCCTTGTGGCTGTGCATGGCCAGGGGGGGTACCCCTGCTGAGTCCCCAACCAGGGTGACTGTAGTAGCCGGACCACCTGTAGCACCACACACACATGCAGCAACAAGCACCCAACACACACAGACAGACCAACGGACAGGCCTAGGTGAGTCAATCGTACGGATTGCTCTCGTGGTAAATCCCCGCCCCTCCACAGTTCAGCGTGTAAAAACAAGCATGCCTTTATAGAATAGACAAAGTTCTCATTAAAACTCCCCTCGCTCTCACTCACTCTTTCACACTCTCTTTCACACTCGTGTGTCCTGTATCTCCTGTGGTGTCTGTGGACTACAGTGACCAGTGGTCTAGTCCAAGTCTAATATAGCTGTAGGGTAACCTGGTGTACAGCATCTATCTAACAGGATGTAGGGTAACCTGGTGTACAGCGTCTATCGAACAGGATGTAGGGTAACCTGGTGTACAGCGTCTATCTAACAGGATGTAGGGTAACCTGGTGTACAGCGTCTATCTAACAGGATGTAGGGTAACCTGGTGTACAGCGTCTATCTAACAGGATGTAGGGTAACCTGGTGTACAGCGTCTATCTAACAGGATGTAGGGTAACCTGGTGTACAGCGTCTATCTAACAGGATGTAGGGTAACCTGGTGTACAGCATCTATCTAACAGGATGTAGGGTAACCTGGTGTACAGCATCTATCTAACAGGATGTAGGGTAACCTGGTGTACAGCATCTATCTAACAGGATGTAGGGTAACCTGGTGTACAGCATCTATCTAACAGGATGTAGGGTAACCTGGTGTACAGCATCTATCTAACAGGATGTAGGGTAACCTGGTGTACAGCGTCTATCTAACAGGATGTAGGGTAACCTGGTGTACAGCGTCTATCTAACAGGATGTAGGGTAACCTGGTGTACAGCATCTATCTAACAGGATGTAGGGTAACCTGGTGTACAGCATCTATCTAACAGGATGTAGGGTAACCTGGTGTACAGCGTCTATCTAACAGGATGTAGGGTAACCTGGTGTACAGCATCTATCTAACAGGATGTAGGGTAACCTGGTGTACAGCGTCTATCTAACAGGATGTAGGGTAACCTGGTGTACAGCGTCTTGATAACAGGATTTAGGGTAACCTGGTGTACAGCGTCTATCTAACAGGATGTAGGGTAACCTGGTGTACAGCATCTATCTAACAGGATGTAGGGTAACCTGGTGTACAGCGTCTATCTAACAGGATGTAGGGTAACCTGGTGTACAGCGTCTATCTAACAGGATGTAGGGTAACCTGGTGTACAGCATCTATCTAACAGGATGTAGGGTAACCTGGTGTACAGCGTCTATCTAACAGGATGTAGGGTAACCTGGTGTACAGCATCTATCTAACAGGATGTAGGGTAACCTGGTGTACAGCGTCTATCTAACAGGATGTAGGGTAACCTGGTGTACAGCGTCTATCTAACAGGATGTAGGGTAACCTGGTGTACAGCGTCTATCTAACAGGATGTAGGGTAACCTGGTGTACAGCATCTATCTAACAGGATGTAGGGTAACCTGGTGTACAGCGTCTATCTAACAGGATGTAGGGTAACCTGGTGTACAGCATCTATCTAACAGGATGTAGGGTAACCTGGTGTACAGCGTCTATCTAACAGGATGTAGGGTAACCTGGTGTACAGCGTCTTGATAACAGGATTTAGGGTAACCTGGTGTACAGCGTCTATCTAACAGGATGTAGGGTAACCTGGTGTACAGCGTCTATCTAACAGGATGTAGGGTAACCTGGTGTACAGCGTCTATCTAACAGGATGTAGGGTAACCTGGTGTACTGCGTCTATCTAACAGGATGTAGGGTAACCTGGTGTACAGCATCTATCTAACAGGATGTAGGGTAACCTGGTGTACAGCGTCTATCTAACAGGATGTAGGGTAACCTGGTGTACAGCGTCTATCTAACAGGATGTAGGGTAACCTGGTGTACAGCGTCTATCTAACAGGATGTAGGGTAACCTGGTGTACAGCGTCTATCTAACAGGATGTAGGGTAACCTGGTGTACAGCGTCTATCTAACAGGATGTAGGGTAACCTGGTGTACAGCGTCTATCTAACAGGATGTAGGGTAACCTGGTGTACAGCGTCTATCTAACAGGATGTAGGGTAACCTGGTGTACAGCGTCTATCTAACAGGCTGTAGGGTGACCTGGTGTACAGCGTCTATCTAACAGGATGTAGGGTAACCTGGTGTACAGCGTCTATCTAACAGGCTGTAGGGTGACCTGGTGTACAGCGTCTATCTAACAGGATGTAGGGTAACCTGGTGTACAGCGTCTATCTAACAGGCTGTAGGGTAACCTGGTGTACAGCGTCTATCTAACAGGCTGTAGGGTGAATGTACCTTTTGCACTCCCAGCGGTTTCCTGCTGTTGTTTGTCTTCGTCCGATGTGGACGTGCCAGAGGACGAGCCAAACTTCCTCTTAACCTTGTTGGGAACGTTACAGCCGTCCAAGAACCTGGGAGGGGAAGAGGAAGTGACAACATAAGTCTATTTGGTTCACTTTATGAAGTGCACTTGATTTCAATTTAGGATTCAAACCATAAATTGAATCACTATCAAAACCATCACTATTCCCAATAAAATGACTACTAAAACCACCACTATTCACACCAGTACATACCTAATGATGCTGTCCAGACAGTTAATCTGTTGGTAGCTGTAGGCACTGGGGGGCTCCTCCATCATCAGCTGCTGGGTGTTAAGCACCGGGGTTTTGGGTGGACACACCACCTCCGGGATCAGACTCTTGATGGGCTCCACTTCTCCGATGGCTCGGAGCGCTGTGACAGCGTGTCGCCGGGACAGGGCTCGGTTGCGAGAGTCGATAAAGACCTGCTGCCCGCTGGCCTTGACCATGTGCACGTCCTTACAGATCTGCTGGAACGTCATCTGGGTGAACAACAGGACAATGACGGTCAAAAGTCAGTGTGTGAATATATGGGGTGGTAGGTAGCCTATCGGTTAAGAGCATTGGGCCAGTAACCAAAAGGTCGCTGGTTTGAATCCCCAAGCCAACTAGGTGAAAAATCTTTCGATGTGCCTTTGAGCAAGGCACTTAACTATAATTTAAGTCTGTAAGTCAATCTGAAGAAGAGTCTGCTAAATGACTAACATGTAAAATATGAAGGTCTGTGTGTCTAGGCTTTTGGAGTGTCTTCATTCCACTCACCGGTTTGTGTAGAGCGACCACGGCTGCCTCCATGGCCTCCATGGCGTTGGTGGACTTGCTGTCGGAGGAGGCCGTGCGTCGGTACTGCTGCTCGAGGGAGCAGGATCCATTTGAGGCCAGGCTGCTGTAGCCCTGTGACCCTCCACTGTGGACCGGCTGCACCAGGAGACGGTGGATCTGCTCGCTCAGCTGAACGATCTCCGGGGCCATGGGGCGGCCCTCACAGCCCCGCAGAGGGGTGAACACGTCCTCGTTCAGGGGGCTGGTTCGGACTTTGTGGCGGCCCACAATAAAGGCCACCTTCCTGCTCCAGGGGTTGATGAATGAGGACCAGCTAGTGTCGATGGTCACGTACTCCCCACTGCGGGCACACATCCTCATGGGAGAGCTGTCGAAAGGCTGGCCTGCAGACTGGAGGACTGGAAAATGGAAGGAAAAGAGGTTAGAATGCAAGAACACTAAGCTTTACAGAGAGAGACAGAGACAGAGAGAGAAAAAGAGAAAGAAAGAGAGCGAGAGGGAGCGAGAGAGAGCGAGAGAGAGCGACGACAGGATTCAGACAGAATGAGAGACGACAGGATTCAGACAGAATGAGAGACGACAGGATTCAGACAGAATGAGACTATTATAGTAAAATAAGACTGAAAGATGTGGAGGAAGACAGACAGAATTAAAGGTGTACTTACTCTTCCTATGTATGGCCACCATGATCGGTCTGTCCTCTGGGTGGAGGTAGAGGAGTACAGGGCTTCCCACCAGGTCCTGGGGAAGGTAGCCCAACAACGGCACAGCCCTTTCATCTACTTCCTGGAAGAGACAGCTGGGAGTGTGACTGGTGGAAAAGATCCTCTTGTCAGCAGGGATCCTGGGAGCTTCGTATCCAGACTGTACCCGCTCAGCGATGAGCAGGCAGCAGGGCTGGGGGTCTGAGGTGTCTAAGTCCCTCAGGGTTAGCTGGTAGGGGGTCATGCGGAAGGGGAAGTATTTGATCTCGCCTCCCTGCGCCCGGTCAGCACTGATGCGACAGAACATGGACTTCTCCTGGGTGCAGTCTGTCGGTGGGGACACAGAGCCCATGCAGGTGGCCCAGGCGGGCAGGCGGCAGGGGGCCGTGCTGCTGTAGAAGGTGCTGACGTCTTGAGGAGCCAGCAGCTCGGAGAAGATGGCCCCCTGGAGCCTCTCTGGCTTGCAGCGTAGCAGGGATGAGCCCTGGGGGGAGATGTATACCACTTTGCCTGTCAGGAAGGACACCGCCATGGAGAAGGTGTCCTGGAGGGAGGAGTAGAGAGAAGGGGGAGGAAGAGTGTGAGTCAGGAATGATTGCTTGCGTACTGTGTGAGTCGACTGCATTTCAAAATGTTACTTTCAAAAACAAAGTGAAATACGTGTGTGAAATGCTTAGTCATTGTTTGGAGGATGTTGACGTACTGTATTTTTGAGGGTGTACTCTGAGGCGATGTTGTCCAGCTCCTCAATGGTATATGCAGACAGATCCAGGCTGCAGCCGTGACACTCCTCCACACTCCACTGGTGATAATACTCCTGGTTGGCCCTAACCTGCTTCACACAGTTCAGGGCGTAACGGAGGGCGTCCAGGGTGCTGGAGCGACCTTTCCCCTTGCACTCGGCCGGCAGGCGGACCTTGAGCTCCTTCAGGGCTTTCAGCATCTCCTTTTGGGTCTGGACGCGGGCCGTCTGGTGCTGCTCGTTGCTGCTGCAGCCGGAGGTGGAAGGAGGGTCCTGCTCTGAGCTGGCTGACAGCAGGCTGTAGGCCAGGGAACTGCTGGGGGGAGACGGGCTCTGGGACTGAGAGTTAGAGCTCTTGTTGCTCTCTGTGTTCTCCAGCATCATGCCCGAGTCCTTCTGGCTGGAGGAGCAGTGGGAACTCCTGGACTGATGTCCCCTGGACCCGCTCCCTCCCTCACTCGACTCCCTCTCCCCGGAGTCGTTCCCGCTGGATAAAGCGTCCCCGTCATCTGAGCCGGGACCCCTCTGGTCACCCCCAGACGAGCCACCGGAGCCGGATCCACTTGGAGAGGATCCTCGCACCCGATTGGCCAAGTTCGAAGTTCCCGATTGGCTGCCATGGTTGTTGTTGCTGCCGGGGGAGCTCACTCCTGTTCCCGCCTCCTCCTCCTCCTCTTCTTCTTCTTCATTGGCACTTCCCACTCGCCCCCAAGTGTCATCGCCAGGGGCGGAGTTTGAGTTGTCATAACTCATAATAGGTTAGGATGAGGCTGGTTAGGCTTGGTTGAGATAAAGCTCTCTCACCAAGTGTAATGTAAGATAATTATAGAAAAAGGTATATTTTCCAGTTGATTAGGTGGGACTAGCGTGACTGCAGCTGTGTATCGTGGTTGGTTGATTGGTTGATAAAACACTAAGGAGAGAAAACATTGTTTCTCCTGAAAATGTTGAAAAATAAATTGTAATATTAAGTTTTGCTGAAACCCTCCTTTCAAGTGCTAAAGGGCGAGGGATCCACTCGCGGTTTTGGAAACCGACGGGAGAGATAATAGTCTGCTAACAAAGTAGGCCAACGTGACTCTCACAGATGGACTGATCGAGAGAGGCTGCTGCTTCCGCTCAAGAAAAGGCTGGGAAACAGAGAAAATAACAGGTCGCTACTTCTCTCTTGGCGTCTCGCCTGCTCTGTGCTGTGTTGCTGTTACTCTCTGTGCTGTGTTGCTGTTACTCTCTGCTACAGGCCACCTGGTGGGGAGAAGGAGAAAAGAAACGACAGGTTAGAGTTCATAGTGTGGTCTTCTTTTCTCTCAGGATTAGTCTGAAGTATTCAAGCTGGTCTATGCATTCTGTCAACCTTAGGCTGCTTTGTACCAGTACAATATTATCTTGCCTTGTCCAAACTGCAGTACAGTGGGCTTTGTGGGAGATTTGGCCTACAGAGAGAGAGATTATATATATATATATATATATATAAATAAAAATAGTGAGGGGGTCTCCTAGTCATTACTTACGACGGCAACTCCATAAATCTTTGATAGTGGCTATAAAAAAAAAAAAAATCTACCTAAGCTCCTTTGGTGTACCAGGGGACTCTGAAGAGGCTTCAAGACCTCAAATGGAGGTCACCTTTTCAGTTAAAAGCCAAAGGGAATATCAAACAAACCTTTGAGAGGACACCACTGCAGACAGCTGACTTGTATCTGTGTGTGTGTGTCCACACCTGTCAATACCTTTCTATTAAAATGTTCTAAACATTTTGTGCTTCCTTCTGTCTATCTCCCCATTTGATCATCTGTGTGAGTACAACAGTCCCCCACTACCTCGCAGTCTCTGCTGGTCTGTCTGACTGAGAACAGACTGCAGTTTAAGCTGGTTCCTAGCTGCCCAGCATGGATGAGTCTGGCTGTGTGTGTGATTGCGTGTGGCTGTGTGTGTGATTGCGTGTGGCTGTGTGTGTGATTGCGTGTGGCTGTGTGTGTGATTGCGTGTGGCTGTGTGTGTGATTGCGTGTGGCTGTGTGTGTGATTGCGTGTGGCTGTGTGTGTGATTGCGTGTGGCTGTGTCCGCACATGTGAACAGCACCCAACTGTTGGTCCATTTCCCAGACAACCGGTGCAAACCAGGCCTCCCTCTAGCTTACAATAGAAAGACTTCCATCTGCAGTCTGTCTGCACCCCGGAACAGATAAACAAAAAAGAAAAATTGACAAAATCTCAATTGCTGCCAGCCAACTTGTAATTTCAGCTATCGTCATAGGTAGCCTAATTGTCTTGCAGGACAGGTCAAAGTCCTCACTCTCCCAGGGTTGGTGCCATAACGATCTGGGGTTATTCCTGAATGGTCCTTCACCAGGAGCATTGGCAGGCCAGTCCCCTACCCAGGGAACGTTCCTCTAGTTACTCCCCAGAAACCTCTCCCTTAATGCCAGAAATCCTCAGAACTAGAAGCCCAATGCTGATACACATTTGCCTCACACTCACGGACCAACATCAGGTGGCCTATAATTGGTGTGACGCAGGCAGTGTCGACAGCAGCCAGGTTTAAACCCAGCAGAGCACGGTCACTGAAGAGCCGTCTTAGGTCTGGGAGTCTGAGTGAAGGGGCTCAGAAAGAAGCTGATGACTCGGGAAGGATTAGCCTAAATGAGTAAATGCGTGTGTTGAGTGACAAGGCCGGACGTGATTAAAAACAACAACATCACCTTGGATTACCGGTACATGGTAAAACACATGATCTTATAAAGTGAACGGAAGGAGATTGAATGAATCGACTCATACCAATTTGATAGATAGTGTATATCGATGGTGTCTACAATAGTCATGTTGGACCAAACCCTGTGTCACCATACGCGGCGGCAGGTAGCCTAGTGGTTAGAGCGTTGGACTAGTAACCGAAAGGTTGCTAGATCAAATCCCCGAGCTGACAAGGTAAAAATCTGTCATTCTGCCCCTGAACAGGGCAGTTAACCCACTGTTCCTAGGCTGTAAATGAGAATTTGTTCTTAACTGAACTAAAGGTTAAAATGTAAAAAGCTGTTGGTCTGGGTGGCAGACAGACCCTATGTATGACACAACACATCCTGTGCCTCACCTGGGAGATGGATAGAGCTCATGCATACTTCCCAGGCTGGTACAGTGGGCAGGCCCATCCAGATCCCCTCCTGACGTCTGAAGCAGCCACAGCCCGTCATGCAGTCCCACTACCACTCACCTAGCCTAACCCTGACAGGGTCATAATAACTCAGTATTATTAGGATGATATTAACTATGGGTCTAACGGTGCCTGGCTTTTCCCATGGAGTTCCCATGGTGTGGTCTATCCAAACTGGATCCAAGCTAAAAAGCTTTTCTCTGAATGAAGAAATATTGGCAGAAAATATATTGACTGTTCAAAGCTATGTAATAATGACAGGAAATCCGACAAGGAGTGCGTCAGAGTGGGGAACAGGGAAAACGTTGGCATTGTGCCACTCTAATACAACAACATTGCAGCATTGTGTCCACAAATACAATTTCTCAATATAAGTGGCAAGTTCCTGCTTACAGATGAAGGGCAACTATACAGTTCAACACATATGCTTTGTTCAAATAACTGGGCCTTCCCTCCAGACCCGGTGTTATAGTTGTAGCCTGACAAAAGCATTTACAACTGCTGGTCTATTCCGGTTATGTAATAAAGCACTGAAGTCCAAGTGCCCACCAGCTGCTGAACATGTTTGGTTTTAATTACCCAAATATTCTTCTGATTCTAAATCAATCTTTTGTTGGTTACTTTTACCACTCGTTTTTTTTTGTACATTAACAGCAGTAAAACAGCCTAGATTCTTGTACAGAATCTGAAAGTTAAGAAACATTGTCCCATATTGAGAAATGCATGCATTACAGAGCATCACTGTAACTATAATAAATCTAGAGATTGTAAATAATTTAAATTCCTACCACAATGTGCAGATGGGTTACAGAGACACGTCGATGAATCAGAAACGTGTGTACAGTTATCTCCTACTAATGTTGCTAAGATGTAGCGTTAGCAGAGAAGATGGCATGGCATATGGCTCAAAACGATTACGTTTGGCATGATCATGTGAGCAGTAAATAAGAACAAATATTCACGGTTGTAGGTTGAGGCGGGCGGGTCCTTCTCTGTGAGCGCCTGTAAATTCTGTCCCAGAGTGTGGAGAGAGATTTTAGTGGCCCGTCAGCGCTCCCTTCTGCTGCTCTGTTTAAAACACATGATGCACGTGTACTCGGCGGAGCTTTACCCGAGCCTCGCAGGCTGCTCATTGGACAGAGCGCCCAGCCAATGACAGGTTACTGATTACTGTGCATGTTATTACTGTGCATGTTATTACTGTGCATGTTTCTCACAGTGACTATGATGAAAAAACATATGTCCTGCTAAAAAAACAATGAGTGATTTAAACATGTCTTTCCCACAGTAGTGATAAACATATTTATTGAGAGAGAAAAAAAGATTAATAATGCCTTCAAAATAAGTTCGTTTTTCTTTTTTTTCTTTTCGACAGGGCCTATAATTTAAAAATAATGGAGCTCCCACATGGAAAAATCCTGACATGACATCAACATTGTGACAACAGGTTACCTACCCCTCCCTCCCTCCCTCTCTCTCTCACTAACACCAGGAGACTAACCTCGTCAGTGGAACAGATGCAGCCCAGGACAAGACGTCACATACAACGCACTGGCTATTAAATCAGGGCTGAGCCGACAATGCCTTACCGTAAGCAAAATCCATTTGAAGTCGCAGTCTGAGCCATATTTAGTAGACCAACATATACGACTTTGAATGACCCAGTACTGATGAGTACTTCAAATCTATATATTTCAGCAGGGACAGTAATTTTGTGTGCCATCACACTGTAATTACAGGAGCCACAGATATTGTAAACATCATCATGGCATTATCATTAAACCTATACCTGAGGGTTGCTGCTTTGGTAGACTCTGCATTACAACCACGAGTCATCAAATACAAAAACGAAATAATGGATTAAAAAATAAAAAAGTCACCAAAAGAGATGAGCCTGAGACATGACTGTACATTTCAAATCAATACCGAGACATGGACTCATCAGCACTGACACTTCATGTTAATTAAATACGCCCAAACAAACTAAAGCCATCCAATGACCATTAGAGAACAGTGCTCAATAGAAACTGTAAATGTCCCAAATGTTCAAGCTCATGAGAAAACTGTCAAATCTATTTCCAAAGAAGATTTATTCTCAAAACATTTGCATATTAGACTGACTGGCAGACTTTTCCCACTTGAACCTATATCATGCATCAAACGATGGTGATGCTGTTAGTTACCGTAGAAACGGTCATAGTTACCGTAGAAACGGTCACAGTTACCGTAGAAACGGTCACTTACAGTGTGACCAAATGTGATCCGTAAAAGGATATTGCATAGTGGCGTTACAGTTGTGAAACAGTTGAATGAGATGGTTATGACCCCCAGAACACTGGAGAAACTGTGAATAATACAAGTACAACAAACGTCATTTAAACAATCTAGAAAGTTTCCCTCAACCTCTACACCAGTCAGTCACTCAACCTACCTACTAAACTTCCAATTAATCTCCCAGCATGCTTTGTTAGCCAGGTGGTACTGGCTCCACTAACACAGGCTGTTTTACCAGTGACTTGTTGATGCCATGCAAGAAACAACCACAGGGTGTAATGCAGAAATGGATGTGAACCAACTGGTTTTGGTGTAAAATCATCATGTGAGAAAACAGGTACACTGGAAATGACCATTCTTGTTTACGCCCAATGAATTACACACCTCTCCGAGGTAAACCAAAGTATTCCTCTAGGATAACATGCCGTTTCTTAGAAGAGGCTACCAATAGTGACCTGTCTAGAAAACACATCCAAAGCTCTAATGAAATCTACAGCTCAGCTCCATCAACACAGTCACTGTCTCACCAGGAGAGGTGGATGGCATTTAATCCACGCTGTTGGAGCCGTTTGCAACGAGGACACTGTTTCTAAAGGATTATGTTGTTTTCTCCGACAGATATCAGGTAGCCTAGTGGTTAGAGAGTTGGACTAGTAACCCGAAAGGTTGCTGGATCGAATCCCAGATCCCAAATCTGTCATTCTACCCCTGAACAAGGCAGTTAAACCCACTGTTCCTAAGGCCGTCATTGTAAATAAGACTTTGTTCTTAACTAATTTGCCTAGTTAAATAAAAAAAATGATGCTGACTCCGAGTCATTGGCTCTCTCCCTGTCCCCCCCTCTCGCTCTAGCTCTGTCAAGCCTAATCTCTGTTTTTGGGTGTCCTCTTTTGGCCAAATCAGGCCAGTACATTTCGGGTTAGACTAACGATCGTTTGTTTCAAAGTGCTGAGTGTTATTTTTAATCTCATCTGTTCTGATGTGTGTCTTTATGGCCACAATTAGAGTATTTTTCTATGTTTAATCCCAGCCCCCGTCCCCGCAGGAGGCCTTTTGGTAGGCCGTCATTGTAAATAAGAATTTGTTCTTAACTGACTTGCCTAGTTAAATAAAGGTTCAATAAAATAAATCAACAAGGACACAGCCCCTCTATTCGGCATCTGATATTCCACCTCTCCCTTTGTAATTCTTTGTCTCTTCCCAAACCTGATCGGCTGGCATGTTCAGGAATAGCTACAGTAAACTATCTTGCAAGTGAACATGTAATACAGTAACACGATAAAGTTAATGTTACAATGAAGTTATAAATCACATTGGAATAGACCCCATCACCACGCATAACTACTAGTTAGAACATTACTTATTATTTTGGGTCAGTCAAAGTCACAGTCAACGAGCCAAAAGCAGCAAAGCCTTCATTGCTCAGTGGCTATATTTGAGCCAGCGTGGTCATGTTAGCTGCCGGGTGATCTTTATATATATATATATATATATATACACAACTAAATAATCAAATAATCAACATGTCTTTTGTCACATGTTTGCTAAACAGCTGGTGTGGACTAACAGTTGAATGCGTTTACTGGCCATAGAAAAATAATAACACGAGGAATACATACACAATGTGCCACTAACTATATATATATATAATGGAAAGGTATCAATTATCTACAAAAACTGTAAATAAACCGAAAAAACAAATGCGACATAGCTAGTTGGCATTGGCTGACGTTCTAGTCAGACACCACTCCCAAAGAGCAAATACTGTTATTATAAAACTAAAAGTATTCTTACCTTTCATTTCTCTTGTTTCGATACTGTTCTCGAATAGTCCTGGTCAATAAGTCATGTGTTAATTGAAAAAGGTATGGACCATAGAGATAGTGGACTTGTCTCCCCTGGTTCGTTTCAGTTGTACGGTAGAAAACACATTCCGCTTCGCCCATGTCGGTCTACACGCATCGGTACACGTGCCCTGTATCCGTTCCCCGGTCATTTCTATTGGCTCCCAGTCAGCCAATAACCTGCCCAGGTCCACCCAGGAATGCTCTCATTGGTCGAGGAGAGCGGCGCTTGCCACACGGGACTCTGCTGTGTTCAACTCGCACGTTGCATCGTGCATGCTCTCCGAAACTCAAAACAGACTTGTAGATTAAAATAATAATAAAATGTAACCTTTATTTAACTAGGCAAGTCAAATAATTATTTACAATGACGGCGCAGTGCCCTCACTGTGCTTCTAGGGACCAAACTGTCTCAGAAATCAGGGTACACAACATAATCAACAAAGAAAACAACTTATTAATCCTTTGAATGCAATCCTGTAATAAATAATTTACTGACAAAGCTTCGAATAGTGAGTAGTAAACTGGGACGTTAAAAACAGTGGCATTGTAATTTGTTAACCTCTATTTTCTTTTTGCACGTGCGCCACTATACAATTATTTGCAGCTGCTGGAAAGATTTCCATGCACAAAGCAACGTGCCTCTGCAAGACTAGCACGGTGACGATGAATGTTCTCCCAACCCAACTCGAAAATCACGCGGCTGGCTGGGTGGTTGAGAGAGAGACATGGTATTTCTGGTAAACAGTCTTCAAAACTAGGGCAGTGCGAAATGTGACCGTGAATTAGAACTCTACAGAATAGCCCCAATGTCATGATATGAGGTCATCAAATACTTTTCAATGATATTGTAGACTATTATAAACGATTACTAGATCTTTGCACATAGCTTCGAGACAGACAAGTCAATCTTCAAAAAAGGTTTTTATTTTTATTTTTTAAATACCCCCTCCCGAGGTAGAACGAAACAGAACCATGTTTTTTCACATCTCTAATGTCTCCCATTTATGAAATGGATGGTTGTGAAAACATATTTTACTGCAAAAGTGGTTAAATTGATAGATACGATGACACACCCCCCTAAACTCAAACAGTCCAGAATGTGTGGCTGAGGGCGATGAGCCACATGTAACCCATTGCAAGCTCTGATATTGCTAAAATGTGGAATACAAGTAGTTCAATGGTCTACCCAACATACACAAATGAACAGCATTAGGATATCTTAATGCATCTAGGAAATATAGACCTATGAATACTTATGATGAATGTAAGCTTTACTTTTCGTTAGCTGATGATTAATAGAAAACGTGCAAAGTCAAATTTACCTCTCATTCAGTGCTGTATGGTGCAATGTGAAAAAAAATGGATAGGTAGACATCTTTTGATATTGTGACCATTTTAAATCGTCTCTAATGAAAACAAGTTGGGATAGACATCAAAAAACAACCTTTTTTTGTGTGGTGGGTCCAATGTTCCTTGAAGGATTTTCTATCTTTAGGCCCTACTCTTGCAATTAGTCAGGGGACCACCACTGATGATCTTTGGGGCCACCCTGGATTTAGCCTGAAATCCAATATGGCGTCCAAAAATCCAATATGGCTGCTATAATACCATTTGATGGAGGTTAAACGACGTGTAAACATCTTTATTTTGAATACATTTCATTCTGAATCCAATATGACCAACATAATTACACTCAAACACTTTAGCCTGCATATTCATGCATCTCTTGGTATAACCTGTACTATGAGTGGCACTGCAATGCCTCTGTTGGGCTTGAATAGCTGAAGCCAACTAGCTTTTCAATGTGTGTTTTAAGTTTTTTCACGGCACAAGCACACAGTAGCATAACCAAGTTACAGGAAAGCAACCTGTATCTCAACAGATCAGCCAGTCTAGCAGCTGTAGTATTTCTCTTCTTTTTCCCCCCACTGAAACTAAGTGTAAAAGGTTGATTCAAAGTCTCTAAGGTGAGCAGGACATGATTGGTTGGTTGTCTGGTTGTGAAGGAGAGTCTGTGAAAGGGCTGCCACAAACCTACCCGTAGATCTTTGCAACCTGTTCACCCACGTACTGCATGGCCAAACACGACTCCCAACACCATTAAGTTTGCTGACGACAACAGCGGTAGGCCTGATCACCGACAATGATGAGACGGCCTATAGGGAGGAGGTCAGAGACCTGGCATTGTGGTGCCATGACAACAACCTCTCCCTCAATGTGAGCAAGACAAAGGAGCTGATCGTGGACTACAGGAAAAGGCAGGCCGAACAGGCCCCCATTAACATCGACGGGGCTGTAGTGGAGTGGGTTGAGAGTTTCAAGTTCCTTGGTGTCCACATTACCAAGAAACTATCATGTTCCAAACACACCAAGACAGTCGTGAAGAGGGCAGGACAACACCTTTTCCCCCCTCAGGAGACTGAAAAGATTTGTCATGGGTCCCCAGATCCTCAAAAGGTTCTACAGCTGCACCATCGAGAGCATCCTGACAGGTTGCATCACCGCCTGGTATGGCAACTGCTCGGAATCTGACTGTAAGGCTCTACAGAGGGTAGTGCGTATGGCCCAGTACATCACTGGGGCCAAGCTTCCTGCCATCCAGGACCTATGTACTAGGCGGTGTCAGAGGAAGGCCCAAAAAATTGTCAAAGACTCCAATCACCCAAGTCATAGACTTTTCTCTCTGCTACCACAAGGCAAGCGGTACCGGAGCACCAAGTCTAGGACCAAAATGCTCCTGAACACCTTCTACCCCCAAGCCAAAAGAATGCTGAGCAATTAGTCAAATGGCCACCTGGACTATTTACATTGACATGCCGCCTCTCTCTTTGTTTTTACAGTACTGCTACTCACTGTTTATTATCTATGCAAAGTCACGTCACCCCTACCTACATGTACATATTACCTCGACTAACCTGTACCCCCGCACATTGACACGGTACCGGTACCCCCTGTATATAGCCTCGTTATTGTTATTGTATTACTTTTTAGTATAATTTTACTATAGTTTAATTAGCAAATATTTTCTTAACTCTTTCATGAACTGCATTGTTGGTTAAGAGCTTGTAAGTAAGCATTTCACGGTAAGCATTTCACGGTAAGCATTTCACAGTTGTATTCGGACCATGGGACAAATACAATCTACTGTAATTGACATGTGTTTGGATTTTTTTTTTTTACGTTGAGTGTGTCAAAAAGTCCTGCAGGTCACAGCCTACTTATTTCTTTGGAAGTCGGGTAGGATGATTATTTGGCCGATATTTCCTGTGGGTAGTTGGCTGTGATATTTCCTGTGGGTAGTTGGCTGTGATATTTCCTGTGGGTAGTTGGCTGTGATATTTCCTGTGGGTAGTTGGCTGTGATATTTCCTGTGGGTAGTTGTATGTGATATTTCCTGTGGGTAGTTGGCTGTGATATTTCCTGTGGGTAGTTGGCTGTGATATTTCCTGTGGGTAGTTGGCTGTGACTATGGTCTGGGGCAGGGCAGGTAGGAGATGAGGAGAGTGACAGAACCTGCGACGGTGACCTCAGGTTACCTAGCGCCGCTAGGCTAGCGGTTATTTAGCATGTGTAGGTCATGTTTGTGAGAAAAACAACACAGATGCCATGTTGAGAGCATCAATTTTGCACAGCAACTGATCAGACTGACCTAGAAAATCCACAATGAGTAGTATTTATAGATCAGTCCGTTTGCTTAGTCAGTGATAAGCAACAGAACTGATGCTCTGAAAGAGGCTAGCTTCACCTTGTACTGAATGTGATCCAACAGTTCTGACATACCCACGTACAGTAACAGGCAGAGCTTTATAACAGCATCATAATGCATTATAACAGCAAAATAATGCATTATAACAGCAAAATAATGCATTATAACGGCATCATAATGCATTATAATGGCATCATAATGCATTTATTTATGGGTTTTAAGTCAAATGTGTTACTAGAATATTAATTCAAGTGGCAATTGGTACATGTACAGAGGTAGTTTTCCTGTGTGAATACACATGTATTCATGTATAACAGAGCCGTAGCCTCGTGTGATGATGAGTGGCCTTTGACCTAGAAAGTCAACTGTGGCCCCCTAACCTGAAGCTAGATTTTCTGGTCGTGTCGCTCATTGACTTTGGAACAAGAAGTGCAGGCAACCCAGGTTGACACATACTTGACCAAGTCACACAGGTAATCATGGTATACATTCATACCAGTATCATACTGGTTGGAAGGAACTGCCAACAAACAACGTGATGAGGTAACTGTGTGTGTGTGGGGGGGAGTTATCATACTTTTCTATTAATGATAAAATGGTAATGGTAACAGCAACTTGTGTATTCTTCACTTCACTGACAACATGATCCAAAAGACCGTAGGACTATGAGACTATGATCAGTGCTTGAAGTGGATGGAAAATAGGTGGCGGGAAATGCCGTAATTAAGCCATTATTCTATAAGAGGTACATTGCCAGTATTCAAGCCGTAAAATGTTTTATTTGAGGTGCTCGTAGTTACTACTCAGTACCAGTGTGTTCTGACCCAAGCCAAGCACTGGCTATGAGCACACAGGCCGGATGAACATACAGTTGAAGTGGGAAGTTTACATACACTTAGGTTGGAGTCATTAAAACTCAACTTTCAACCACTCCACAAATGTCTTGTTAATAAACTATAGTTTTGGCAAGTCAGTTAGGACATCTACTTTGTGCATGACACAAGTACTTTTTCCAACAATGTCAGGAATTGTGAAAAACTGAGTTTAAATGTATTTGGCTAAGGTGTATGTAAACTTCTGACTTCTACTGTATGTAAATAAGATATTACTTCACCCGGCCAGGATGGTAAAAATTGTTATCAAAATTGTTTAGTAATTGTTCATGACAAAATGTAATTATGTTCATTTCCTCACTATCAAGTCTCCATGACAACAGGTGTGACAACAGTAAGACCCCTATGCCAAAGCCCACAACAGTGTCTCAGGGTGTCTTACCTACAAGGTCATTTTAAAAGGTAGACTCAGCAATATGACGTAGATGAAGAAAGTAAACAACATAGTGGGTAAATTTCCGCAACAACTAAGAGCATTGAAGTGTGAGGCTCAACTTCTCCGCTTTTTTTTAGTGCCCTGGCTACCAGGCTGTGAACAGCGTGAAGCTAACCCGTGCACATGTACAGATACTGTGTGTCACTGTGTGAAAGCAAAGTGTTGCATCTCACTCATTTCAATATCTCCGGTGCTGCTAGTGGCAACGTCATGTCGCGGAGTCTACCTTTAAATGTATACAACTTGATTAGGTCACTTTTCATTCTGATAATTGAACAGTGCTTGACTTGGGAAGGAGCTCACCAGAAGCAAGTACCTGCATCTGTACCGGTATTCAGTTCCTGTACCTCTTATTGAACATAATGAGAGACAATAAGATCAAGTTCAGCGCAGGCAAACATTGTGGAACGTTGTAGATAGAACTATTAAGAATAAAACTGACCTCATTCTGCATGTCACAGGCGTATGTTTGTTCTACTAAATATAGTTATATCTGAATGTTCCGCAACATTGTGCCCTAATTGAGATGCTGTGCACCAACACCCCCAGGTGACCCAATTCCCCTTGCCTCATTTCTTTAATACCCACATAAAAGGTGAAAAGGTTGGAAAGCTTTCTGTTGTATATTGCCTAAACCTATTAACCCATATCAGATCAGTGGCCATGAAGGAAAGGATATGAGGAAAGGAAAGGAGGATAGATGCCAAGTCCTTACCATCTAGCCACTAGAGAGCAGAAACCCATCAGATTTGTCACATTCGTACGCTGAACAAAAATATAACTGCAACATGTAGTGTTTGTTCCCATGTTTCATGAGCTGAAATAAAAGATCCCAGAAATGTTCCATATGCACAAAGCTGTATTTCTCTCAAATGTTGTGCACAGATTTGTTCCCATCCCTGTTAGTGAGCATTTCTCCTCTGCCAAAAAAATCCCTCCACCTGACAGGTGTAGCATATCAAGAATCTGATTAAACAGCATGATCATTACACAGGTGCACCTTGTGCTAGGGACAATAAAAGGGCACTCTAAAATGTGCAGGTTTGTTACACAACAAAATGCCACAGATGTGTCAAGTTTTGAGGGAGCATTCAATTGCCATAAAGGACAGTCCACCAGAACTGTTGCCAGAGAATTGAATGTTAATTTCTCTACCATAAGCCATCTCCAACATGGTCTTAGAGAATTTGGCGGTACCTCCAACCGCAGACCACGTATATGGCGTTGTGTGGGCGAGCGGTTTGCTGATGTCAACGTTGTGAACAGTGCCCCATGGTGGCGGTGAGGTTCTGATATGGGCAGGCATAAGCTATGCACAACGAACACAATTGCATTTTAATCGATGGCAATTTGAATGCTGAGGCCCATTGTGAGGTCAATTTTTTTTTTTACGTATCTGTGACAAACAGATGCCTTTTTGTATTCCCAGTCATGTGAAATCCATAGATTAAGGCCTAATTAATTTATTTCAATTGACCGATTCCCTCATATGAACTGTAACTCAACAAAATCAATGATATTGTTGCATTTCTATTTTTGGTTCAGTGTACAGCACCACAACATGCAGCAGAGGCTGTGCATGTGTAGACTGATCGACAACGTCGGTCTACTTGTTAGAAAAGGATATGGCTCCACCTAGGGTTAGTTTGATGTATTGATCTTTAAAAAAATAAATAAATATGATAATGAGCATGTATGGGGATGTCCACTTCACCCAGAGATATGACCATACTGTAGACTCACCTAGCGGACTGAAACTTCACTGCTATCTAGTCTTAAATGATAAACAAATCCATTACCAGCAGTTATTTCAAAGTATTTGACACTGCTGGTCATGTATGAACATCTAGGCCATGTCCGGCACAGCCAGAAGAGGACTGGCCACCCCTCATAGCCTGGTTCCTCTCTAGGTTTTGGCCTAGGGAGTTTTTCCTAGCCACCGTGCTTCTACACCTGCATTGCTTGCTGTTTGGGGGTTTAGGCTGGGTTTCTGTACAGCACTTTGATATATCAGCTGATGTAAGATGGGCTTTATAAATACATTTGATTACATTAGCTACCTAAATATCAAATAAACGCAACAGGAGTAATAGAGAATTTTAAATTGAAAACATGCAGGATACCCTGCATGTACATCCTGACAAAATACACCATATTACTGGCCTGCTAATGTTCCTGGACCTTGTAGGCTAAACTGCCGAGGTAAAACCCATTACTCACCCAAATGGTTACCCAATCAGGCAGGCTACGAGCACTTATTTCGAAGTGAACCACGCCTTTGAGTCGTTTTTCAAATGACGTAGGCTATTCCCTGCAGTTTGACTTGAAAACATGAACATTCTTCATTACATTGTGTTGTTGTTGCCTACGTACGATACATTTCTTCTCCCCCAAAAAAACCTGAAACAATATGCTTTTTTTCTTAAAGTTAAGTTATTTTAAGGCGACAGCATGCTTGGAAGTCTAAACAGTTCGGTAAAATATATGCATTTATTTTATAACGAAAGTTTCGGACTTCGACGTGAGTTTTTATGGAGGTAAGCGGAAGTTCGGAGCTGAAGTCTACGCCCCTTCGTCGGTGATTGGTCAACAGTAGCCGCTGAAGTCTACGCCCCTTCGTCGGTGATTGGTCAACAGTGGGCACTGAAGTCTACGCCCCTTCGTCGGTGATTGGTCAACAATAGGGCTGAAGTCTACGCCCCTTCGTCGGTGATTGGTCAACAATAGGGCTGAAGTCTACGCCCCTTCGTCGGTGATTGGCCAACAGTAGGGATTCCTTCATGAAGTATTTGTTGTCATTCATTGAGAGGCGATTCGTTTTCATGCACATTTTCTTTTTCCATTGAAAAATACAACACCAAACATTTTAGTTAGTCGCATAATTTTACATCTAGGATCTCTCAGGCACAAACGTAGAAAATAATGACACATTTTTGGAGCTCTCTTAGTCAGAATTAATCTACTTTAAGGAAGCATATCCTGGTTATGGCGTCTCAAAATGGGCAAACAGTACTATTGCCGCCTTTTTCTCGTTTTTCTAGTTTAGGAGTATGGTCCACCACAGTGGACGTGTCCTTTTTTAAATAAATAAAATATTTAACTAGGCAAGTGGGTTAAGTGGATTAAGTAAGTCGCTCTGGATAAGAGCGTCTGCTAAATGTCTTAAATGTAAATGTAAGAACAAATTCTTATTTATAATGATGCCTACACCGGACAATTGTGCGCCACCCGATGGGACTCCCAATCACGGCCGGTTGTAATACAGCCTGGATTTGATCCAGGTGACACCTCAATAAAATGAGAGGATATTTTCATATTAATAAATAATTGTCATATGGCAATTTTTAGCATGTCAATTTTGGTGGGGCAAAAACATTTTTCTTTAGATGCATGCCAGCCAGGCCACAACACTAAACAATACATCAAATGCACTATAATGGTGACAAACGGTGCCCACAAACTGTTACGGCTTACATAAAGCTGTGCCAACAGCAGAGCTTTCTTTTCGGTGCCATGGAGTGAATCCTTACCACTGCTACACCTGGCTATCAGCGGGGCCTTGTCTGGCATCGAAACAGTTCATTCAGCCTCATTTACATAGCTGATATGGCTGACTTGCTTAATTAAACAAATGTGGTTTCTACTGACAATTGAGATGTATAAACTATGGCATACGGGGACAACGAGCAGAAGAGAAGCTGTCCGTAATTTAGATGAAGACATTAATGAGCGAGCTAGGACCGACGTAGTCTAACTATTTGTTCAGCACTTTTGAAATGTACAGCGACAGAATTCAGAATTCTTACAGTATTCTCCCTGTACACCAAGTCAGAACTGTAGGGATAAATAAAGGGGGCATAAAAGCAGACAATGAAAGCTCTTACAATATTCGATGATGACATTTCTCTAAAACAGGCTATAGGCTACATGTGCACCACCAAGTCAGAACAGTAGGCTAAGTTATGAGGAGGAAAGGTATGAAATGATTAGGGTGAGGCACATGAGCTACTAACAGCTTAATACACAACATACATTTAGTATTACTTTCTTAGCTACAGTATACAGTGAGGGAAAAAAGTATTTGATCCCCTGTTGATTTTGTACGTTTGCCCACTGACAAAGAAATGATCAGTCTATAATTTTAATGGTAGGTTAATTTGAACAGTGAGAGACAGAATAACAACAACAAAAAATCCAGAAAAACACATATAAAAAATGTCAGAAATTGATTTGCATTTTAATGAGGGAAATAAGTATTTGACCCCCTCTCAATAGGAAAGATTTCTGGCTCCCAGGTGTCTTTTATACAGGTAACGAGCTGAGATTAGGAGCACACTCTTAAAGGGAGTGCTCCTAATCTCAGTTTGTTACCTGTATAAAAGACACCTGTCCACAGAAGCAATCAATCAATCAGATTCCAAACTCTCCACCATGGCCAAGACTAAACAGCTCTCCAAGGATGTCAGCGACAAGATTGTAGACCTACACAAGGCTGGAATGGGCTACAAGACCATCGCCAAGCAGCTTGGTGAGAAGGTGACAACAGTTGGTGCGATTATTCGCAAATGGAAGAAACACAAACAAACTGTCAATCTCCCTCGGCCTGGGGCTCCATGCAAGATCTCACCTCGTGGAGTTGCAATGATCATGAGAACGGTGAGGAATCAGCCCAGAACTACACAGGAGGATCTTGTCAATGATCTCAAGCCAGCTGGGACCATAGTCACCAAGAAAACAATTGGTAGCACACTACGCCGTGAAGGACTGAAATCCTGCAGCGCCCGCAAGGTCCCCCTGCTCAAGAAAGCACATATACATGCCCGTCTGAAGTTTGCCAATGAACATCTGAATGATTCAGAGGACAACTGGGTGAAAGTGTTGTGGTCAGATGAGACCAAAATGAAGCTCTTTGGCATCAACTCAACTCGCCGTGTTTGGAGGAGGAGGAATGCTGCTTATGACCCCAAGAACCCCATCCCCACAGTCAAACATGGAGGTGGAAACATTATGCTTTGGGGGTGTTTTTCTGCTAAGGGGACAGGACAACTTCACCGCATCAAAGGGACGATGGACGGGGCCATGTACAGTGAAATCTTGGGTGAGAACCTCCTTCCCTCAGCCAGGGCATTGAAAATGGGTTGTGGATGGGTATTCCAGCATGACAATGACCCAAAACACACGGCCAAGGCAACAAAGGAGTGGCTCAAGAAGAAGCACATTAAGGTCCTGGAGTGGCCTAGCCAGTCTCCAGACCATAATCCCATAGAAAATCTGTGGAGGGAGCTGAAGGTTCGAGTTGCCAAACGTCAGCCTCGAAACCTTAATGACTTGGAGAAGATCTGCAAAGAGGAGTGGGACAAAATCCCTCCTGAGATGTGTGCAAACCTGGTGGCCAACTACAAGAAACGTCTGAGCTCTGTGATTGCTAACAAGGGTTTTGCCACCAAGTACTAAGTCATGTTTTGCAGAGGGGTCAAATACTTATTTCCCTCATTAAAATGCAAATCAAGTTATAACATTTTTGACATGCGTTTTTCAGGATTTTTTTGTTGTTATTCTTGTCTCTCACTGTTCAAATAAACCTACCATTAAAATTATAGACTGATCATTTCTTTGTCAGTGGGCAAACGTACAAAATCAGCAGGGGATCAAATAAGTTTTTCCCTCACTGTACATATCTCTCTGGCATATTACATCATTTATGCTGCAGCGTACAATACATTTTTGGACTCCCCTTGGCTTGTGATGTGCTCACTTGAACAGGAAGGTGGCGCGGCGGTCCTCCTTGTGGGTAAATTTTGTCATCGAACTTTGTCATCAAAGTCTGGCATTCTCATGCTTTATGGTACTTTCAAGACAACAGGGAACTCTGAAAAAAAACAAGGTCGAATCATGACGTCAGTGATCTTCAGGTCGTAGGTCTAGAAAGAGGCCCGAATTCCCGACTTGGAAATCCGAGTCGGATGACCGTTCAAAACATATTTTCCCAGTTGGAGCTCGTTTTTTCCCCAGAGTTCCCAGTTGTCTTGAACTCTCTGAAGTCTGAGATTTCCGAGTTTCCTGTTGTTTTGAATGCGGCAGAAGTCATGCTGTCTTGACAGAAAAGAGACCCTTAAACCCAGACTTGGAGCACACACCCACTCCACTGAATAGCAGGCTAGTGATTGCTTTGCAACGGTTCCAGTTAGCCATTGTTTCCTTCCCAACCACTCATTGTTGAATTTGCGATCTCAAACTTGTTGTGTAATCATTTCTCTTCATATGACAAGAAATCAAAAGGATTTGGTAGTAGATTGTCAACTTGATTCATGATGACTGCTTGTCTAGCTTGCTAGCTAAGATTTTGAAAGTATGATGTTGCCAATCAAATCTGCAGTATAGATAACGTGATTACATAATTTTATCTGTGGCCAATGACCTTGAGCCTTCTTAGATGGGCACTTCTAATGTAACTCCATGGCAGCACCCAATGGGCTTTAATTTTCGAGCTCTCCTTGTAGATTTTGCGGTGAAGTAGTGACCCCTGAGTGACAGAAAACTGAGCCAATCACGACGCAACTAGAGAACATTGCCAATCCCTAAACTCAGTTTTTTTCCGCTGGCTGCCCCCACCACCACAGAAAGCACTACGCTAGGTTGAAACACCTGCATTTTGGAGCTGCCTTACTCAAGAAAGCAAAAAAGAGACCATGTTTTTATGCAGCTTTATTAACGCAATAGTTATTTTTTTGTACATTGTTTGCAAACTGATATGTCACATGTATTAATGCCAAAATAACATGCAAAACAGGCAACAACAAAAACAGGTGGGTCTCAAAACAGGCGGGGCTCTGCACTTGCCCTGAATGATGGGTTGCCACCGAAGGGGAATACATTAAGAGGCATAAAAACAATGCATATGATTAAGATAATATACAACTTTTTAAAGTTTTCACAGTGGAAAATATATGGTAGCCTAACAAGCTAATAAACCACAGTCTATTACATTGCTAAATTCTATTTGGATATAGGCCTACCACTATATTATCCAAAAGAATTCATATAAAACTGTATTTGATAAAAAAAATAAAAATTAAGCTGGAATTGATAGCCATTTTATTTCTGATTCCAGATCAGTTTTTCTCACAGACGCAGCGCTTGTTAGAAGGTATGGTACAGCTTTAAGAAAAGGGTGTTCCTCCCGAACTCGGATACGAATGAGGAAATACAAACTCAATTCAGAAAAAAAGCCCAAATGAACGCGCCTCCCTTGGTTTTCACTAATTAACACAGCCAAAGTCAAAATTAACAATATATCGTAAAAATGAATGAAAACAACAAGTCGTTTTTCGATGTTAATTTAAGGTTAGGTTTAAAATGACATTGTAAGAGCATTGTAGAAATAGGCGGGGTTATTGGTTGTAGTGACGACCATATCCCTCCCTCCACAGTGCTCATTGGTCGTAGGTTCCAACCGCCAGACTAGGCTGCCACAAGCCGAAAACATCGCCACTCACCCGGGCAGTAGTAGTTTTGAGCATGGCTAATTCAACTGGGACCCTTGTCGTACCACGTAAGTTCTCAACTTATTTATCTCGTGTTTTGGACCAACTATCGCATCCGCTTCCTTAAATTAAATCAATGCAGACTCTGTGAACTTGTGATTTGACATCTTTAATTTCTCTGCAAGTTCCACCAAAAGATAGATCAATGTCATGTGTATGTACCGTGGCTACTTATAATGAATTCATAGTCGAGGTTTCTTTAAGGTGCGGCTGGGTGGACACTACACGACTTTCAAAATCCTAACATCGCCGAGACTTTCAAATGAAACGACCGTCTCTCCGGTAGTATATATTTATTTTTTTGTGGCGCGCACATTGTTTAATGTTAAACTAAAATATTCTTCACTGGCGATTCTCGATACCATAGGGCCCGGAGAAAACAATGATTTGATTAGATTTTAACCTAGTTACGAGCTGTGGCTCAAAGCAGCCTCACAAACAAAGTCAGACATTCATGCATACCATACTGTTAAAATCTAGCAAACATTTAGAATTGAATAACGTTGTTTGTGAATTTAAGAGCTGTAACGATTTGACACTTTGGTTGTTGTTACATTGGTTAAAAGCAAGTACAACCCGCATACTGGAAGACACCGCTCCAGGCTGGAGACTCAACACATTCTGGCTGATGCCAAACACCGTCATCTCACTGGCCTCTTCCGTCTCTCCTATTGGCTATGGCAGATCACCCTTCTCAAAACTATTCGTGGCACATTTTACGCTACAAAGAGCGTTGTAGATGTATTTTTTTGTGTGTGATGACGATGATAAAATCAAACATGTTTGAAAATATCGGGACGTCTGGGACTGCTCAATGACGAGATCGGTAGCCCTCAGATTGCGTCGTTTACCCGCTCACGTTGATAAACGAGCGTCGGTGACGGCCGCGCGCCCCGAGTAGGGGATTTTTGTCTGATTTCAAACTTGTCAGGGACAGCTAAATCGTGTAGTGTACACCAGGTTTAGTTGCAACAGAGTAGCTTTACATCAACCTGGTATTGGATAGCCTACAGCAACTTGGACTCAGGTAACATACTAAAGGAAAACCAGAGACGTATGATACACTACATGATCAAAAGTATGTGGACACCTGCTTGTTGAACATCTCATTGGGCATTAATATGGGCATTAATATGGAGTTGGTCCCCCCCCCCCCCCCCCCCCCCCCCCCCCCATGCTGCTATAACAGCCTCCACTCCTCTGGGAAGGCTTTCCACTAGATGTTGGAACATTGCTGCTATAACAGCCTCCACTCCTCTGGGAAGGCTTTCCACTAGATGTTGGAACATTGCTACAGGGACTTGCTTTCATTCAGCCACAAGCGCATTAGGGAGGTTAGGCACTGATGTTGGGAGTTTAGGCCTGGCTTGCAGTCGGCATTCCAATTCATCCCAAAGGTGTTCGATGGGGTTGAGGTCAGGGCTCTGTGCAGACCAGTCAAGTTCTTCCACAGCGATCTCAGCAAACCATTTCTTTATGGACCTCGCTTTGTGCATGGGGGTATTGTTATGCTGAAACAGGCAAGGGCCTTCTCCAAACTGTTGCCCCAAAGTTGGAAGCACAGAATCTAGAATGTCATTGTATGCTGTAGTGTTAAGATTTCCATTCACTGGAACTAAGGGGCCTAGGCAGAACCATAAAAACAGCCCCAGACTGTTATACCTCCTCCACCAAACTTTACAGTTGGCACTATGAATTGGGGCAGATAGCGTTCTCCTGGCATCTGCCAAATCCAGATTTGCCTGTCGGACTGCCAGATGGAATTGTGATTCATCACTCCAGACAAAGCGTTTCCACTGCTCCAATGGCAGCGAGCTTTACACCACTCAAGCTGACTCTTTGCATTGCGCATGGTGATCTTAGGCTGGTGTACAGCTGCTCGGCCTTAAGCACCCGACAAACAATTTTTGTGCTTACGTTGCTTCCAGAGGCAGTTTAGAACTCTGTAGTGAGTGTTGCAACTGAGGACAGACAATTTTTATGCGTTTCGGCACTCGTTGGTCTGGTTATGTGAGCTTGTGTGGCCTATCACTTCACGGCTGAGCCGTTCTTGCTCCTAGACATTTCCACTTCTCAATAACAGCACTTACAGTTGACCGAGGCAGCTCTAGCAGGGCAGAAATATGACAAACTGACTTGTTGGAAAGGTGGCATCCTATGACGGTGCCACGTTGAAAGTCACTGAGCTCTTCAGTAAGGCCATTCTACTGCCAATGTTTGACTCTGGAGATTGCATGGCTGTTTTGCTTGATTTTTACACACCTGTCAGCAACGGGTGTGGCTGAAATAGCCTAATCTACTTATTTGAAGGGGTGTCGTATACGTTTGTGTATCTAGTTTTATTTTACGTTTGTTATGTATTAATTAATGGATGTCCATGTTACAAATTGCAATTCGTACAATATGTTAGGGGAAGGGTTAGCTAACATGTTAAGTAGTTAAAATGTACTTGTTAATGACCTAAAATTGTGAAGTTGTCCATGATGAGATTGTGTGTTTGAATCTTTTTGTTGTTATATGCCCACCCTGACCAACCAAGTAACCTTTAGTCTTATGGTACGATTGGTATGGTAACATATCATACTCATTTCATCTCCCTGGGTTTTCGTCTACTATGTTACATCTAGTCTGAGACCAGCCTGCCTACAGTGATAGAAAGTTTCATCACCGAAGTGGATACTTTTGCCAACAACTATGTTGTTTTTGAATTTCCTGTGAGGCACATTGCATAGGCAGTCGAGCCTAGCCCTGTGTTTCTGTTGTCACCTTGTGCAAAATGTAAAACTGCAGCTATAATAGGCCTATCCTGACCTATTAAACCCTTTCATCTAAATGTGTATTGTTGTAAGGCGGTATGGGCAGTAAAGAGGTGGCCTACTGTATGAAGATGAGGCATACACAGGCAGAATGACTTCTGCTGTCTGGTTAATTCATTTCAATTTAATGCCCAAACTGGTTTAAACGATTCCATCATTTACAATGTGAAACGACAAGCATTAATTCCATTTGAGTGGAGGAAGACAGAGTTATTATGCCAAGAAGTCCTCAAAACACATGACTTTAGTTCCTGCTTTGGCTCTAAACTTGAGGCCCTCCTGTACAATAACATAGGATATGACCTTTGAGGATATGAGGTTCTGCTTCATCCTCCTTCGTGACTAACCCAGCTTTGTAACCATGCAGCTGTTGTCTGTCGCTCACAAAGGCCAAAACTTAATCCTCAGCCTCGTTTGATTAAACACAAACATTCAACACGTGGTTTTAAAATAAGCACGGGAGCATAGACATGCAGGTGATTGTAAGATGTGTGTCTGTTCCTCTGCTGCGTGCTCTGTGTGCTGGAGCTAGAAGGGAATCAAAGACAGCAGCTGAGTCTTGTTCCTAATGGGCAGGACACTTGTAACTCTCTCCGTTTTGTTTAGCAGTGGCTGTTTACAGGGAGAGAGTTTTGACATGCATGAAATTCGGGGAACTCCTCTGGACAATTAGGCACAAACTTCATCTAAAAGTAGATACTTTCCCTAACATTCTTTTGTGACATCAGACTAGCCTGATTATGCTCCAATGGTGTTTATATGATTCTGGTTCAGTGTTAATACATTCTTTGACTAGTTATCTTTGTCTAAAATGTAATACAAGTAGTTGGACAGCCTAATGGAAAAAGACAACCACATCCTCTCATCTGTCCTCAGTGGAACCATTCCACTGACACGTAGCAGGAAGCTCCGGGTCCATTCTAGGACCCGTTGAACAGTAGACTTACCCAGAGACCAATGTTTACATACAGCTCTGGGCCTACCAATAAAAATAGTTCCATACACCTACAACATGTCTGGGAAGTTACTGCTAAGTGAATGTCAACCACTGGACAATGATGACTCACATGCTCCGTGGTCCTTTTGACATAAACCTTCTTTAGGAAGGAGATCTCTGTGCCATTTTAAGTTCCCCTTCCTCGCTTTAATTAACCGATCAACTTTTGATATAGTCTGGTATTGTTCAAATTGATGAGGATACTATGGGTTTCCTCAATGGCTGAATTCTCCTGTGTGTGTGTGTGTGTGTGTGTGTGTGGCGTATTCCTTAGCTGTGGCACTATGTAGAGACCAGGGCCTATGATATTCAACTTTCAGGGACATCCGTAGAGGAAATGGCTACTCTAACTTATTTATCAATATACATACACTCACAGGGCCCACATTGAACCATCTTAATCTCATCTCCAATGTCGCATCACTGCAATTAGTCATTCATTTTTTTTTGCCAGCGTGTTTTTGTGCAGATTATTTTACATGGCAAATGACGTCGGCTGTGTCCGCCCATGGATATGGGGATGCATACCACAGCGGCAGGAATTCTGAAGAAAGTCAGATGAGACGATAGGATTTATTTCCTCTTGACAGTAAGATTAATCTCTGTAGATGATGTGTACGATCCTCACAGAGCTGGAGAAGGGAGGAATGGATGCTCTGGGACCTGCTGTTGTGGAGGTTAGAGAAGGATGACATGTTAGATGTTATCATAAAATATATTAAAAGGAGACGAGGTGATGAAGTCTCTTTAGACTATTGAAATGCACCCCTAAACTGTCCATTCATTGTGTAGTTTAATCCAATCAGGCATTTTATGTGTAAAGTGAGGGATGGGGCAGGAGAAATGTAACTATTCTCAAATGAATACACAGAGATATGGATGCAAGGACTGACCATCCATGATATAAGAAATTATAGTTGTAACTAGGTTTTGAGGCTATACAGTGTTTGTCAAGAAAATATATGTAAACAAACATTGGAGTAAAATAGGCTCATATTTTGGGTTCTGATGCGGTATGACACACACACATATCTTGACCCCCCCCACAAACACTGGATCTGTTGCCAGGTAACTGGGATGTCTACACTAAGGTTCCTAAGGGTCTCTTGGGGGTTGTGACCCGGGTTAAGGCATGTGTCATGAACCGGCTTGTAGCCTGTAACAAAGAGGGAGACAGCGCGGAGATGATAAACAACAAATATATTTCTTAAATAAACTTTATCCAGGTAACAGTGTGAGTGCCAAAACAAAGAATCCCCCAAAAGGCCACAACCAAGAAAACAGTATATCTGCGTGGAGAGTCTCCTTAACGTATGGTGGGGAGAAGAGGTGTATTTGTGGCCCGTTTCACAGACGACCCTCACAGCTCCGCCCGCTGACATCCTATAAAGGAAAACGAGACAGAGTGTTCAGACTAGACCACAGTCAGATCCATCATGCTTCAGGGGAGAGGGACAATGGGGGAAGAAACACAAAGACATACCACTCTCAGTATGTTTGTACATCGTACGGTCACATGTAGACACCACATAGAACACAGTCACTAGAACACAGTCACTAGACACACTCTCACTCCCTCGCACACAGACGGGATACACACAGGAGAAAACACAATGACCCCATTGTCTGCTTCATGTGGCACTGGATGGAATGTCTCACGTGGGAAACGTCAGAAGACGGGGGAAGATACGCACTGTAACCTTTGACCCCCCCCCCATACCTTTCCCTCCTGTGAGCCAGAGTCAGTCAGAAATATGTAAGACAGTGGGGTATGAAATGTTTGACACCCTTGATTTAAGGGTATGATCTTTGACCCACTAACTTTCTCACTCATTATTGACGATTCATTCAGGATTTTCTGTAATGGTAACATCCACATTAATGTAGAAGTGTTTAGAAACATATTCTATTCTTATTTACAATAAAAGTGACTCCAAAATGACACAATACGTTGTTTATCTTTCATTTCTATTGGGCACAAAATAATCATAAACACAACCATTGCGCACTAGGAATGTGGGACCAAACAATCACCAGTTATTTCAGCTCTGTGAACATGGAAGAAGAACATGGAACCAGGCTAAAGGTTTTTGGTGGGGGGGCACCTTGTGGTTTTGGCCTCAGTCAGTCACAGAGGAAGTGGAAAGATTTGACCATACTAAAGAGACCTTGTGGTGTGTGTCACTCCATTCCTGATGGCACAGGGATGGCCGGCCCCTGTCCAGTCAACGGCCCTTAGGGTCCTGATAAACAAGCCTACCAACTGGCCTGATAAACACTGCCTTCACCACAGTCCTGCTCTGTGTCTTGCAGATCTCTCCCTCCTTTCTGCTTCCCTCTTTCTCTCCAATGAAAACATTCCCAGAGAGAGTATGTTGAGGGAAAAGAACAACGGAGCGAGAGACGAGAAGGAGGGAGAGCTGGAAAGTTACCGGGATTACAGCCTCCTTGGAGTCAACAGTCTCCCTGGTGATACTGACATTCTGTCTCTGTCTTTCTCTCTCCTCTCTTGGCCATTTTTAAAGGGCTGTTGGCAGACATGACAGCCCGCAGCGCTGGGGAGAGAAATATGGGACGGCACTTTTTATCCAGCGAGCGAGGAAACGTGAAAGCACTGTCGACTTTCATTATCACCTGAGTGACCGTTGAGTTCAATTCCGACTAGCGCTTAAATCCTCCCTCTGCTGAGTCGTAGGAATATCTGGTGCCACTCAGTATGAGTCAGAATGTGACATGTTGTCAGTGGTGACTAGTTGAATGATGACTAATGGAGTGTCTTGTGGTTACCACACATGCATTATCCATTTTGTTCATCTCTTGTCAATATGTAACAGTCTTGTTTTTCCATCTTCCTTTCCTTCTGTCATCCCCTTTTCTCTCTTCTTCTCATCTGGTATGGTTTGATATTGTTACTGTCCGTTTGACGTAAACCTACTTTAGGGAGGCTACTCTGTGCCATTTTGAGTTCCCCTTCCTCACTTTTAAGTAACTGATTAACTTTGATATAATCTGGTATTGTTTTATTGTTACTGTTTAATGGCAAAACGGACATTGAGGATACTATGGGTTTCCTCAATTGTTTTCTCATAGAACATAGTTTCAGGTGTGTGTGTGTGTGTGTGTGTGTGTGTGTGTGTGTGTGTGGCGTAGCTGTGGCACTATGTAGAGACCAGGGCCTATGATATTCAACTTTCAGGGACATCCATAGAGGAAATGGCTACTCTTAACTTATTTACCAATACATACTCTCTCACACTCACAGGGCCCACATTGAACCATCATCATATCCTCACGTCTTTCTCTCATCCCACCCTTTTTCTCTCTCTCTCTCTCCTCATCACCTCTATCCCCTTTTTCAATCTCTCCCTTCCATCTACCACCTGTCCTCCCCATCTGCTTTCTAGCGGGTCAGACAGCGGGCGGAGGCGGCAGTGCAAGAGACGACGATGTGAAGCCAGAGTACATAGCCTTCGTCCTGGTGCCGGTCTTCTTCCTCCTGGGTCTCCTGGGGGTCTTGGTGTGTCACGTCCTGAAGAGGAAGGGTTACCGCTGCACCACGGAGGCTGAGGATGAGGAGGAGGCGGCCCGGGTAGCAGAGGCGGAAAAGAAGGATCTGGAGATGTGTACAGGTGCGAGATTATATTTTCTCATTTAGGGGTTCATATGCCAACCGGGATTTGAAACTTAATGGGTCACGATCCTCTACACAATAACTCCACTCAAATTCACTTGTGTTAACTGACAGGACATTTTGGACAAATTTGGTTCTCTATGCTATTGTTCTGGTTGTTGCTGTAGTCAGGCATGACTTGAGTAGGGAGTTATGCATTGAGACGGAGTGCCTTTTAAAAACATTTTTTTAAACCTCTTAGGTCTACTGAAGGCCCAAGGTCTATTGGGAGAAACCTTGGTGAAGACTATTCGGTTGGGTTTAGTATTGGATGTTCCTTGTAAACACTTTTACTAGAAGCTTATTGTTTAGTGTTTTTAGATTTCCTGAGTGACCAAGATACGGTACAGAGTGTTTCGTTTGTCTCGAAAGATAATCAAGATGTCGCAATTGTTTCTCAACAATTGTGAACGTTGTCATTCTGTTAACTGGCAATGTTTCCTGCCACTGGTTTAATCTTCACTCCTCAGGTCAATACCATTTAGGTGGAGGGGGGATTCTATCACTCATGTCATAGAACTATGAGTCAGAGCATGGAAGTGAGGTCAGGGTCATCAAGCCAAATACTCCCACCTACTCCAATAGTAATGGACCATTCCAGTGTTATTACTGTATGACTGCATATGGGAAGGAATGGTACTTTGTTTAACCAAGTGAATGTGCAACATTTACATGTTTTTATTTAACTAGGCAAGTCAGTTAAGAACAAATTCTTATTTTACAATGACGGCCAAACCCTCCCCGAACCTGGACGACGCTGGGCCAATTGTGCGCCGCCGTACGGGACTCCCGATCACGGCCGGTTGTGATACAGGCCGGGATCGAACCAAGGTCTTTAGTGACGCCTCTAGTGCTGAGATGCAGTGCCTTAAACCGCTGCGCCAATCGGGAGCCCGTCGACATGTCCTGGCATGGACTGAGACAATGAAAGCGATAAAGTATGCACCCTCACCACCACCTCCTCAGGTTTAGACTTTAAGGCTCTGGAATTGTGTGGTTCCTGAGTTACAACACCACCACGTGGAGGGGAAATACACCTGAGCTCCATGGAAGACTATCTAATGTTATTGGTGATGTACACGTGTTTAGCAGATGTTATTGCGGGTGTAGAGAAATGCTTGTTTCTCTAGCTTCAACAGTGCAGTAATATCTAACAATACACACAATCTAAAGGAATGGAATTAAGAATATATAAATATTTGGACTAGAAATGTCAGAGCGGCATAGACTAAGATACAGTATATACATGAGATGAGTAATACAGACTAAGATACAGTATAATAAAATACAGTATATACATGAGATGAGTAATACAAAATATGTCAACATTAAAAGTGACTAGTGTTCCAAATATTATAGTGGCCAGTGGTTTCAAGTCTATGTATATAGGGCAGCAGCCTCTGTGCTAGTGATGGCTGTGTAACAGTCTGATGGCCTTGAGATAGAAGCTGTTTTTCAGTCTCTCGGTCCCAGCTTTGATACACCTGTACTGATCTCGCCTTCTGGATGATAGCGGGGTGAACAGGCAGTGGCTCGGGTGGTTGTTGTCCTTGATGATTATTATGGCCTTCCTGTGACATCGGGTGTAGCAGCCTCTGCTAGTATGAAAGAATTTGTTATCTCTTTCTCTCCCTCTCTCTCTCTCACTCACCTGTTCTCTCTCTGTCTCTACCACTTATTAAAGCCATTGACATAGAGCTGCATGTCTGGTCTTTCCTAAAGGAAGGTTGAGACTGCAGTCTCAAGGGAATGTTCTTTCCACTCTCTCCTTTCACCTACAGAATAGGGACTTTATTTCCACTCTCTCCTTTCACCTATAGAATAGGGACTTTATTTCCACTCTCTCCTTTCACCTACAGAATAGGGACTTTATTTCCACTCTCTCCTTTCACCTACAGAATAGGGACTTTATTTCCACTCTCTCCTTTCACCTACAGAATAGGGACTTTATTTCCACTCTCTCCTTTCACCTACAGAATAGGGACTTTATTTCCACTCTCTCCTTTCACCTACAGAATAGGGACTTTATTTCCACTCTCTCCTTTCACCTACAGAATAGGGACTTTATTTCCACTCTCTCCTTTCACCTACAGAATAGGGACTTTATTTCTAACAGGACTATGGCATTCCCATTACAGGTTGGGCCTTTAGTGTGCTGTCTGCAGGGCGTAACATTAACTCCCGCTAATTGCGGGTAGATTTAGGTATCGGCGGGTAAGAATGTCCATTACACCAGCCACGTTGGCGGGTGGTCAATTTGCATGGCTCAACAGTTCGAGCATTATATTCCCGAATTAAAAAAGTCAAGTATGAGAACATGTGCGAGTTTGGGTTAGAATCATGCAGCTGTTATTAAAAGTATTTCTGCTGTTTTGTTCCATAGCTGCGAATTGCACAAAGAAAGACGAAGTATATAACCCACCCTACGCAGCAACACTGCTTGGCAGGGGATCTGTGCGCACTGAGTGACGCGCGATATAGATTCATTTTTGGAGGCGCTGCGCACAGGCATACACGTTGATCAGATTTACTCTAACGTCTACAAAGTGAGACTTTAGCCAAGTGTTTCTTGTCATTTTTTTTTTGGTTCACAAGCTCGGTTTTTCAACGTTAGTTTGAGTCTGCTGCTTCAACTGATAGCGAAGAGACGCCCTAGTCGGATCCTAAATCTCTCACCCGTGACAGAACTCAAGGGGCCCTGTTACCGCGGTAACCTCCCGCCCTTAAAGGGGCAGCTGAACATTTTGTCTCGTCTCATTTATGGTTAAAATACTCGAGTCACAAAACATTTTTATGAAATTGAGCACTATAACAATATTAATTATTACTAATATTTCTTGTTTTTTAGAAACATTACCAAGCATGCTCATCTTTTTTGTTGTTGTGTGTGTGTTTTGATGCAATTATGGTGAAACAATATTTTGGCTGGTAAATCATCTGTGGCTGGTAGATGATACATTTTCTTCTTTTTTTAAAATCTACCTGCTACAGTGGCTGGTGGACCTGTACATTTTAGCCACGGACTGTCTGAAACCTCTAGTCTCTCCAAGCCCAACCCCTCCTCTTTCCACCGATCCTCTTTCCACATTGTATAGAGACAAAAGAGTTGGAAAGAACTTTGTTTATTTTACACTCCACTTCCTGGTTCAATTCTGAGTCAACCAGGGTTAGAGAAGGCAAAGGGCAAAGGCCATTTTTGAATGTTTCACAACATGATATATTGATATACGTTAATCATTTAATCTAAGGGCCAGGTCTTGTTCAGTTGCGCACACCGTGGCAAAACCTTTTGCAATGGGAAATCAAAATCTGCGTTCTTCCAATTGGACAAGTTTAGCAACTACCTCCCTGTTTCAAAACACTTTCTTGGTTTCAACAGAACCTGCCACAGCTATGTGTACTGTTTAATGGTGTAGCAGCTGTCCATATACTATACACCATGAGTGTCATATCTTGAACACAGGAAGTATAGCTCATTCCCCCTCAACATCGAACACCCCCTAACTTCAGACACTCTCCAGCGGTTGGAGGATTAAATCACCTTCGAGCTCTACATTTTAAGTGGCCTGGAAAATAACGGTACGTTTTGAGACTGAAGACACCGATTTTCATTGTAGTTTATGTAAGTTAAGTTTTGAGAGTTAAAGAATTTGTGTGTATATTTTTGAGTTTTTTTTCTTTTTAATTGGTTTTAAAAACTCTCAACTTAACTGCAATGAATGAAATATATACACACACACAGTTGAAGTCAGAAGTTTACATACATTCAAACTCAGTTTTTCACAATTCCTGACATTTAATCCTAGTAAAAATTCCTTGTCTTAGGTCAGTTAGGATCACCACTTTATTTTAAGAATGTGAAATGTCAGAATAATAGTAGAGAGAATTATTTATTTCAGCTTGTATTTCTTTCATCACATTCCCAGTGGGTCAGAAGTTTACATACTCAATTAGTATTTGCTAGCATTGCCTTTAAATGGTTTAACTTGGGTCAAATGTTTCGGGTAGCCTTCCACAAGCTTCCCACAATAAGTTGGTTGAATTTTGGCCCATTCCTCCTGACAGAGCTGGTGTAACTGAGTCAGGTTTGTAGGCATCCTTGCTCGCAAACGCTTTTTTAGTTCACCTCACAAATTTTCTATGGGATTGAGGTCAGAGCTTTGTGATGGCCACTCCAATAGCTTGACTTTGTTGTCCTTAAGCCATTTTGTCACAACTTTGGAAGTATGCTTGGGGTCATTGTCCATTTGGAAGACGCATTTGCGACCAAGCTTTAACTTCCTGACTGATGTCTTGAGATGTTGCTTCAATATATCCACATAATGTTCCTGCCTCATGATGCCATCTATTTTGTGAAGTGCACCAGGCCCTCCTGCAGCAAAGGACCCCCGCAACATGATGCTGCCACCCCCAAGCTTCACGGTTGGGATGGTGTTCTTCGGCTTGCAAGCCTCCCCCTTTTTCCTCAAAACATAACGATGGTCATTATGGCCAAACAGTTCTATTTTTGTTTCATCAGACCAGAGGACATTTCTCCAAAAAGTACGATCTTTGTCCCCATATGCAGTTGCAAACCGTAGTCTGGCTTTTTTATGGAGGTTTTGGAGCAGTGGCTTCTTCCTTGCTAAGCGGTCTTTCAGGTTATGTCGATATAGGACTTGTTTTACTGTGGATATAGATACTTTTGTACCTGTTTCCTCCAGCATCTTCATAAGGTCCTTTGCCGTTGTCCTGGGATTGATTTGCACTTTTCGCAGCAAAGTACGTTAATCTCTAGGAGACAGAACGGGTCTCCTTCCTGAGCGGTATGACTGCTGCGTAGTCCCATGGTGTTTATACTTGCGTACTATTGTTTGTACAGATGAACGTGGTACCTTCAGGCGTTTGGAAATTGCTCCCAAGGATGAACCAGACTTGTGGAGGTCCAATTTTTTATTTTTCTTCTGAGATCTTGACTGATTTCTTTTGATTTTTCCCATGATGTCAAGCAGAGGCACTGAGTTTGAAGGTAGGCCTTGAAATACATCCACACGTACACCTCCAATAGGCTAATTGACATCATTTGAGTCAATCAGAAGCTTCTAAAACCATGTTGTTAGATGACACTACAGTGGTAGACTTGATTACCAACAACGACGAGATGGCCTACAGGGAGGAGGTGAGGGCGGTCGGAGTGTGGTGTCAGGAAAATAACCTCGCACTCAACGTCAACAAAACAAAGGAGATGATCGTGGACTTCAGGAAACAGCAGAGGGAGCACCCCCCTATCCACATCGATGGGACAGTAGTGGAGAAGGTGGAACGTTTTTTTTTTTAAGTTCCTCGGCGTACACATCACGGACAAACTGAAAGGGTCCACCCACACAGACAGCGTGGTGAAGAAGGCGCAACAGTGCCTCTTCAACCTCAGGAGGCTGAAAAAATGTGGCTTGTCACCAAAAACACCCACAAACGTTTACAGATGCACAATCGAGAGCATCCTGTCGGGCTGTATCATCGCCTGGTACGGCAGCTGCTCCGCCCATAACCGGAAGGCTCTCCAGAGGGTAGTGAGGTCTGCACAACGCATCACCGGGTGCAATCTACCTGCCCTCCAGGACACCTACAACACCCGATGTCACAGGAAGGCCATAAAGATCATCAAGGACAACAACCACCCGAGCCACTGGCTGTTCACCCCGCTACCATCCAGAATGCGAGGTCAGTACAGGTGCATCAAAGCGGGGACCGAGAGACTGAAAAACAGCTTCTATCTCAAGGCCATCAGACTGTTAAACAGCCATCACTAACATTGAGTGGCTGCTGCCAACATACTGACTCAAATCTCTAGCCACTTTAATAATAAAAAATTGGATGTAATTAATGTGTCACTTTATATAATGTTTACATACGCTCCTCATCTCATATGTTTATACTGTACTCTATACCATCTACTGCATCTTGCCTATGCCGTTCAGCCATCGCTCATCCATATATTTATATGTACATATTCTTATTCGTTCCTTTACACTTGTGTGTACAAGGTAGTTGTTGTGAAATTGTTAGATTACTTGTTAGATATTACTACACGGTCGGAACTAGAAGCACAAGCATTTCGCTACACTCACATTAACATCTGCTAATCATGTGTATGTGACCAATAACATTTGATTTGATTAAAGCCATGACATTTTCTGGAATTTTCCAAGCTGTTTAAAGGCAATCAACTTAGTGTAAACTTCTGACCCACTGGAATTGTGATACAGTGAAATAATCTGTCTGTAAACAATTGTTGGAAAAATGACTTGTGTCATGCACAAAGTAGATGTCCTAACCAACTTGCCAAAACTATAGTTTGTTAACAAGACATTTGTGGCGTGGTTGAAAATCGAGTTTTAATGACTCCAACCTAAGTGTATGTAAACTTCTGACTTCAACTGTATACACACACACACATACATACATACATACATACATACATACATACATACATTTTGTAGGACACGCTGTATATTGTACAATTAGACTGCACGACAGACCACATATCATTTAATATCCATCTTTTAACCTACATTTTTCATACTCAATTATACACTGCTCAAAAAAATAAAGGGAACACTTAAACAACACATCCTAGATCTGAATTAAAGAAATCATCTTATTAAATACTTTTTTCTTTACATAGTTGAATGTGCTGACAACAAAATCACACAAAAATAATCAATGGAAATCCAATTCATCAACCCATGGAGGTCTGGATTTGGAGTCACACTCAAAATTAAAGTGGAAAACCACACTACAGGCTGATCCAACTTTGATGTAATGTCCTTAAAACAAGTCAAAATGAGGCTCAGTAGTGTGTGTGTGTGTGGCCCCCACGTGCCTGTATGACCTCCCTACAACACCTGGGCATGCTCCTGATGAGGTGGCGGATGGTCTCCTGAGGGATCTCCTCCCAGACCTGGACTAAAGCATCCGCCAACTCCTGGACAGTCTGTGGTGCAACGTGGCGTTGGTGGATGGAGCGAGACATGATGTCCCAGATGTGCTAAATTGGATTCAGGTCTGGGGAACGGGCAGGCCAGTCCATAGCATCAATGCCTTCCTCTTGCAGGAACTGCTGACACACTCCAGCCACATGAGGTCTAGTATTGTCTTGCATTAGGAGGAACCCAGGGCCAACCGCACCAGCATATGGTCTCACAAGGGGTCTGATGATCTCATCTCGCTACCTAATTGGCAGTCAGGCTACCTCTGGCGAGCACATGGAGGGCTGTGCGGCCCCCCAAAGAAATGCCACCCCACACCATGACTGACCCACCGCCAAACCGGTCATGCTGGAGGATGTTGCAGGCAGCAGAACGTTCTCCACGGCGTCTCCAGACTCTGTCACGTCTGTCACGGGCTCAGTGTGAACCTGCTTTCATCTGTGAAGAGCACAGGGCGCCAGTGGCGAATTTGCCAATCTTGGTGTTCTCTGGCAAATGCAAAACGTCCTGCACGGTGTTGGGCTGTAAGCACAACCCCCACCTGTGGACGTCGAGCCCTCATACTACCCTCATGGAGTCTGTTTCTGACCATTTGAGCAGACACATGCACATTTGTGGCCTGCTGGAGGTCATTTTGCAGGGCTCTGGCAGTGCTCCTCCTGCTCCTCCTTGCACAATGGTGGAGGTAGCGGTCCTGCTGCTGGGTTGTTGCCCTCCTACGGCCTCCTCCACGTTCCACGTCTCCTGATGTACTGGCCTGTCTCCTGGTAGCGCCTCCATGCTCTGGACACTACGCTGACAGACACAGCAAACCTTCTTGCCACAGCTCGCATTGATGTGCCATCCTGGATGAGCTGCACTACCTGAGCCACTTGTGTGGGTTGTTGACTCCGTTTCATGCTACCACTAGAGTGAAAGCACCGCCAGCATTCAAAAGTGACCAAAACATCAGCCAGGAAGCATAGGAACAGAGAAGTGGTCTGTGGTCTCTACCTGCACAACCACTCCTTTATTGGGGGTGTCTTGCTAATTGCCTATAATTTCCACCTGTCGTCTATTCCATTTGCACAACAGCATGTGAAATTTAATGTCAATCAGTGTTGCTTCCTAAGTGGACAGTTTGATTTCACCAAAGTGTGATTGACTTGGGAGTTACATTGTGTTGTTTAAGTGTTCCCTTTATTTTTTTTGATCAGTATATTTTACTATTAAACTGATCTACTTTCTCACAAGATTTATTATTCATTTTTACGACAGCAATAATCATAAAACATTGATGGCTTGATCACAAGATAACAACACTGTTGAAGGTAATATATTACTTTAAACACTGTTGAATATGCTGATAATGTGAGGTGCTACATTACCTCCCTCTGGGTCACCCAGGCAACAGACCTTCCACTGGGTCACCCAGGCAACAGACCTTCCATGCAAAACAAAGACGGGCTACTAGCCCATCTACCAGAGTGTCATTCATCCTTTAAGCCCCATTCAATCCTAAGGCTTATCCTCCGGTATCAGATTACATGTATATCTCACTGACCCATGGAACAGTTGGACAGGCAGGTTTGGCTCTTGAGACTGGGGTGTGTGTGTATGCATAGGGGTTCAGTGTAGGTGTGTGTGCTGTGTAGACAGCCCTCATCTGTTCCTTCTGCTCCAGTTTACAACAACAATACCAATAGGCCTTGCTATGGTGTTATAAGGAATGTCCTAAATATGAGGAACTTAATATACTGTGTGTAGGGATGGTCGGTATACCGCATTTTACGATATACCGGTATTGATGCACGGACCGGTTTGTACTTTACTTTCTATACCGGTATTTGAATGTTTGGTTTGTTAAAAGTGATATGCAGTGTGTAACGTCCATTTTTGTAGTTTAATTTGCTACTTGAGTTCTCTCACTCTCTTTTATTTATTTATATATATATATATATATATATCACTTACCACAACGTCCTAGCCCTGTCACTCAAGGAGCGCATTAGTTGTTCCTCAACCATGAGACACTTGTGTTCCGTCTACATGGTCAATGCAGCACATGCAACAATGTTGACGTCAACGATGCTGTTTTCACTTTGCTTCTTAATGTAAATCCTCTATCGTTCTATAATTACACTATTAGTTTGGAAATAGCTAGTTTCTTTTCTTAGCAAGTTGGGCCTAAATCTTGTTAGATGCTAATCACTAGCTAATAAATTTATTGAGTCAGAGCAAATGTAATTCACTATACAGCCTTATAATACCAAGGATGGTATAGACCTAAAATCAGCATGTTTGTTCCACAGTATCTTCTAAATCAAAGAGGAATACACAAAGCAAAATATGTTAGCTATGAGAATTAAATGTAGCCAAAGATTATAGGGTCCCCTAGAAAACACTTATCAACACTTTGGTTCCTACCCTGTCACAATAACTTGTCCCTGGGATTTTCATTCCTTGTCATGTCAAGCACTGTATTCAAAGTGCACACTTTTTTAATATATTTTTTAAAATATATTCTAATTTTAGAATAATCATTCTATTTCCATGATTCCAACAGTTCACCGAAGTGTTTTGCTCTAAATCGCAAGTCAAATTGCAATTGCAACATTTGGTTAAAAATAAGTCCTAGATTATTTGCCCATATTAAGCAGCCCTATGTGGCAGTGTGAAAATAATCTCAAATGAGTGCAGGAAATGCAGAAATTGATGAAAAATGCTGAAAATGATTTTGGGTTGAATTGAACAGTATAAAACAATCAGAATGGATAGACTCATTTAAAATCACTTAGAATGTATGTGTTGCCACCCTAGGGATCACTCACTACTCATAAAGCACCCTGGGATCACTCACTACTCATAAAGCACCCTGGGATCACTCACTACTCATAAAGCACCCTGGGATCACTCACTACTCATAAAGCACCCTGGGATCACTCACTACTCATAAAGCACCCTAGGGATCACTCACTACTTATAAAGCACCCTAGGGATCACTCACTACTTATAAAGCACCCTAGGGATCACTCACTACTTATAAAGCACCCTAGGGATCACTCACTACTCATAAAGCACCCTAGGGATCACTCACTACTCATAAAGCACCCTAGGGATCACTCACTACTCATAAAGCACCCTAGGGATCACTCACTACTCATAAAGCACCCTAGGGATCACTCACTACTCATAAAGCACCCTAGGGATCACTCACTACTCATAAAGCACCCTAGGGATCACTCACTACTCATAAAGCACCCTAGGGATCACTCACTACTCATAAAGCACCCTAGGGATCACTCACTACTCATAAAGCACCCTAGGGATCACTCACTACTCATAAAGCACCCTAGGGATCACTCACTACTCATAAAGCACCCTAGGGATCACTCACTACTCATAAAGCACCCTAGGGATCACTCACTACTCATAAAGCACCCTAGGGATCACTCACTACTCATAAAGCACCCTAGGGATCACTCACTACTCATAAAGCAAATTTAGAATTTGTATTCAAAAACACATAAATTACAGTCCCAATTTTGATATCAATATGATATTTTGACCATATCGCCCAGCCCTAACTGTGTGTGTTGTGACAGACCCACAGTGCATTACATAAATGCCCTATGATGATGAAACACCTGTCTGGTCAGGTACCTTTTCTTCTCAGGTAGCATGTTTGCCTTTCTGATGAATGTTAGGGAAAGCCTTTTCATGTCCACGATGACTAATGTGTTCCGGTGTTTATTGAGCTCTTTTTGTAATTGTGTGTTTCTCTACAGAGCTGAACGACACCGACAGCGAGGGCAATGACGACACCGTGGGACAGATCGTTCATTACATCATGAAGAATGAAGGTAAATAGGCAACAATACTGTAACCGAGTGTTTATGGATAATGGATAACTCTGTCTCCTCCCTCCTGACAACAATACTATAACTAGTGTCTATGGACCACTCTACTGTCTCCTACTGACAACAATACTATAACTAGTGTCTATGGACCACTCTACTGTCTCCTACTGACAACAATACTATAACTAGTGTCTATGGACGACTCTACTGTCTCCTACTGACAACAATACTATAACTAGTGTCTATGGACCACTCTACTGTCTCCTACTGACAACAATACTATAACTAGTGTCTATGGACCACTCTACTGTCTCCTACTGACAACAATACTATAACTAGTGTCTATGGACCACTCTACTGTCTCCTACTGACTACAATACTATAACTAGTGTCTATGGACCACTCTACTGTCTCCTACTGACTACAATACTATAACTAGTGTCTATGGACCACTCTACTGTCTCCTACTGACAACAATACTATAACTAGTGTCTATGGACCACTCTACTGTCTCCTACTGACAACAATACTATAACTAGTGTCTATGGACCACTCTACTGTCTCCCACTGACAACAATACTATAACTAGTGTCTATGGACCACTCTACTGTCTCCTACTGACTACAATACTATAACTAGTGTCTATGGACCACTCTACTGTCTCCTACTGACTACAATACTATAACTAGTGTCTATGGACCACTCTACTGTCTCCAACTGACTACAATACTATAACTAGTGTCTATGGACCACTCTACTGTCTCCTACTGACTACAATACTATAACTAGTGTCTATGGACCACTCTACTGTCTCCTCCCTACTGACTACAATACTATAACTAGTGTCTATGGACCACTCTACTGTCTCCTACTGACAACAATACTATAACTAGTGTCTATGGACCACTACTGTCTCCTACTGACTACAATACTATAACTAGTGTCTATGGACCACTCTACTGTCTCCTACTGACAACAATACTATAACTAGTGTCTATGGACCACTCTACTGTCTCCTACTGACTACAATACTATAACTAGTGTCTATGGACCACTCTACTGTCTCCTCCTGACTACAATACTATAACTAGTGTCTATGGACCACTCTACTGTCTCCTCCCTCCTGACTACAATACTATAACTAGTGTCTATGGACCACTCTACTGTCTCCTCCCTCCTGACTACAATACTATAACTAGTGTCTATGGACCACTCTACTATCTCCTCCCTCCTGACTACAATACTATAACTAGTGTCTATGGACCACTCTACTGTCTCCTACTGACTACAATACTATAACTAGTGTCTATGGACCACTCTACTGTCTCCTACTGACAACAATACTATAACTAGTGTCTATGGACCACTCTACTGTCTCCTACTGACTACAATACTATAACTAGTGTCTATGGACCACCTACTGTCTCCTAACGACTACAATACTATAACTAGTGTCTATGGACCACTATACTGTCTCCTAACAGACTACAATACTATAACTAGTGTCTATGGACCACTCTACTGTCTCCTCCCTCCTGACTACAATACTATAACTAGTGTCTATGGACCACTCTACTGTCTCCTCCCTCCTGACAACAATACTATAACTAGTGTCTATGGACCACTCTACTGTCTCCTACTGACAACAATACTATAACTAGTGTCTATGGACCACTCTACTGCTCCTCTCTACTGACAACAATACTATAACTAGTGTCTATGGACCACTCTACTGTCTCCTACTGACTACAATACTATAACTAGTGTCTATGGACCACTCTACTGTCTCCTACTGACTACAATACTATAACTAGTGTCTATGGACCACTCTACTGTCTCCTACTGACTACAATACTATAACTAGTGTCTATGGACCACTCTACTGTCTCCTACTGACAACAATACTATAACTAGTGTCTATGGACCACTCTACTGTCTCCTACTGACTACAATACTATAACTAGTGTCTATGGACCACTCTACTGTCTCCTCCCTCCTGACTACAATACTATAACTAGTGTCTATGGACCACTCTACTGTCTCCTACTGACTACAATACTATAACTAGTGTCTATGGACCACTCTACTGTCTCCTACTGACAACAATACTATAACTAGTGTCTATGGACCACTCTACTGTCTCCTCCCTACTGACTACAATACTATAACTAGTGTCTATGGACCACTCTACTGTCTCCTACTGACTACAATACTATAACTAGTGTCTATGGACCACTCTACTGTCTCCTCCCTCCTGACTACAATACTATAACTAGTGTCTATGGACCACTCTACTGTCTCCTACTGACTACAATACTATAACTAGTGTCTATGGACCACTCTACTGTCTCCTACTGACTACAATACTATAACTAGTGTCTATGGACCACTCTACTGTCTCCTCCTGACTACAATACTATAACTAGTGTCTATGGACCACTCTACTGTCTCCTACTGACAACAATACTATAACTAGTGTCTATGGACCACTCTACTATCTCCTCTCTCCTGACTACAATACTATAACAGGTGTCTATGGACCACTCTGCTGTCTCCTACTGACTACAATACTATAACTAGTGTCTATGGACCACTCTACTGTCTCCTACTGACTACAATACTATAACTAGTGTCTATGGACCACTCTACTGTCTCCTCCCTCTGACTACAATACTATAACTAGTGTCTATGGACCACTCTACTGTCTCCTACTGACAACAATACTATAACTAGTGTCTATGGACCACTCTACTGTCTCCTCCACTGACTACAATACTATAACTAGTGTCTATGGACCACTCTACTGTCTCCTCCTGACTACAATACTATAACTAGTGTCTATGGACCACTCTACTGTCTCCTCCCTCCTGACTACAATACTATAACTAGTGTCTATGGACCACTCTACTGTCTCCTCCCTACTGACTACAATACTATAACTAGTGTCTATGGACCATTCTACTGTCTCCTCCCTACTGACTACAATACTATAACTAGTGTCTATGGACCACTCTACTGCTCCTCCCTACTGACTACAATACTATAACTAGTGTCTATGGACCACTCTACTGTCTCCTCCATCCTGACAACAATACTATAACTAGTGTCTATGGTCCACTCTACTGTGTCCTACTGACTACAATACTATAACTAGTGTCTATGGACCACTCTACTGTCTCCTACTGACAACAATACTATAACTAGTGTCTATGGACCACTCTACTGTCTCCTACTGACAACAATACTATAACTAGTGTCTATGGACCACTCTACTGCTCCTCCCTACTGACTACAATACTATAACTAGTGTCTATGGACCACTCTACTGTCTCCTACTGACTACAATACTATAACTAGTGTCTATGGACCACTCTACTGTCTCCTACTGACTACAATACTATAACTAGTGTCTATGGACCACTCTACTGTCTCCTCCCTACTGACTACAATACTATAACTAGTGTCTATGGACCACTCTACTGTCTCCTACTGACTACAATACTATAACTAGTGTCTATGGACCACTCTACTGTCTCCTCTCTCCTGACTACAATACTATAACTAGTGTCTATGGACCACTCTACTGTCTCCTCCCTACTGACAACAATACTATAACTAGTGTCTATGGACCACTCTACTGTCTCCTACTGACTACAATACTATAACTAGTGTCTATGGACCACTCTACTGTCTCCTACTGACTACAATACTATAACTAGTGTCTATGGACCACTCTACTGTCTCCTCCATCCTGACTACAATACTATAACTAGTGTCTATGGACCACTCTACTGTCTCCTCCTGACTACAATACTATAACTAGTGTCTATGGACCACTCTACTGTCTCCTCCATCCTGACTACAATACTATAACTAGTGTCTATGGACCACTCTACTGTCTCCTACTGACTACAATACTATAACTAGTGTCTATGGACCACTCTACTGTCTCCTCCCTACTGACTACAATATTATAACTAGTGTCTATGGACCACTCTACTGTCTCCTCCATCCTGACAACAATACTATAACTAGTGTCTATGGTCCACTCTACTGTGTCCTACTGACTACAATACTATAACTAGTGTCTATGGACCACTCTACTGTCTCCTACTGACAACAATACTATAACTAGTGTCTATGGACCACTCTACTGTCTCCTACTGACAACAATACTATAACTAGTGTCTATGGACCACTCTACTGTCTCCTACTGACTACAATACTATAACTAGTGTCTATGGACCACTCTACTGTCTCCTACTGACTACAATACTATAACTAGTGTCTATGGACCACTCTACTGTCTCCTACTGACTACAATACTATAACTAGTGTCTATGGGCCACTCTACTGTCTCCTCCCTCCTGACTACAATACTATAACTAGTGTCTATGGACCACTCTACTGTCTCCTCCCTCCTGACAACAATACTATAACTAGTGTCTATGGACCACTCTACTGTCTCCTACTGACTACAATACTATAACTAGTGTCTATGGACCACTCTACTGTCTCCTCCCTCCTGACAACAATACTATAACTAGTGTCTATGGACCACTCTACTGTCTCCTACTGACAACAATACTATAACTAGTGTCTATGGACCACTCTACTGTCTCCTACTGACAACAATACTATAACTAGTGTCTATGGACCACTCTACTGTCTCCTCCCTACTGACTACAATACTATAACTAGTGTCTATGGACCACTCTACTGTCTCCTACTGACTACAATACTATAACTAGTGTCTATGGACCACTCTGCTGTCTCCTACTGACTACAATACTATAACTAGTGTCTATGGACCACTCTACTGTCTCCTACTGACTACAATACTATAACTAGTGTCTATGGACCACTCTACTGTCTCCTCCCTCCTGACAACAATACTATAACTAGTGTCTATGGACCACTCTACTGTCTCCTACTGACAACAATACTATAACTAGTGTCTATGGACCACTCTACTGTCTCCTCCCTACTGACTACAATACTATAACTAGTGTCTATGGACCACTCTACTGTCTCCTACTGACAACAATACTATAACTAGTGTCTATGGACCACTCTACTGTCTCCTACTGACTACAATACTATAACTAGTGTCTATGGACCACTCTGCTGTCTTCTACTGACTACAATACTATAACTAGTGTCTATGGACCACTCTACTGTCTCCTACTGACTACAATACTATAACTAGTGTCTATGGACCACTCTACTGTCTCCTACTGACTACAATACTATAACTAGTGTCTATGGACCACTCTACTGTCTCCTACTGACTACAATACTATAACTAGTGTCTATGGACCACTCTACTGTCTCCTCCCTCCTGACTACAATACTATAACTAGTGTCTATGGACCACTCTACTGTCTCCTACTGACAACAATACTATAACTAGTGTCTATGGACCACTCTACTGTCTCCTCCCTACTGACTACAATACTATAACTAGTGTCTATGGACCACTCTACTGTCTCCTACTGACTACAATACTATAACTAGTGTCTATGGACCACTGCTGTCTCCTACTGACAACAATACTATAACTAGTGTCTATGGACCACTGCTGTCTCCTACTGACAACAATACTATAACTAGTGTCTATGGACCACTCTACTGCCTCCTCCATCCTGACTACAATACTATAACTAGTGTCTATGGACCACTCTACTGTCTCCTCCTGACAACAATACTATAACTAGTGTCTATGGACCACTCTACTGTCTCCTCCCTACTGACTACAATATTATAACTAGTGTCTATGGACCACTCTACTTTCTCCTCCATCCTGACAACAATACTATAACTAGTGTCTATGGTCCACTCTACTGTGTCCTACTGACTACAATACTATAACTAGTGTCTATGGACCACTCTACTGTCTCCTACTGACTACAATACTATAACTAGTGTCTATGGACCACTCTACTGTCTCCTCCCTCCTGACAACAATACTATAACTAGTGTCTATGGACCACTCTACTGTCTCCTACTGACAACAATACTATAACTAGTGTCTATGGACCACTCTACTGTCTCCTACTGACTACAATACTATAACTAGTGTCTATGGACCACTCTACTGTCTCCTACTGACAACAATACTATAACTAGTGTCTATGGACCACTCTACTGTCTCCTACTGACTACAATACTATAACTAGTGTCTATGGACCACTCTACTGTCTCCTACTGACAACAATACTATAACTAGTGTCTATGGACCACTCTACTGTCTCCTCCCTACTGACTACAATACTATAACTAGTGTCTATGGACCACTCTACTGTCTCCTACTGACTACAATACTATAACTAGTGTCTATGGACCACTCTACTCTCTCCTACTGACTACAATACTATAACTAGTGTCTATGGACCACTCTACTGTCTCCTTCCTACTGACTACAATACTATAACTAGTGTCTATGGACCACTCTACTGTCTCCTACTGACTACAATACTATAACTAGTGTCTATGGACCACTCTACTGTCTCCTCCATCCTGACAACAATACTATAACTAGTGTCTATGGACCACTCTACTGTCTCCTACTGACTACAATACTATAACTAGTGTCTATGGACCACTCTACTGTCTCCTACTGACTACAATACTATAACTAGTGTCTATGGACCACTCTACTGTCTCCTACTGACTACAATACTATAACTAGTGTCTATGGACCACTCTACTGTCTCCTCCCTCCTGACAACAATACTATAACTAGTGTCTATGGACCACTCTACTGTCTCCTACTGACAACAATACTATAACTAGTGTCTATGGACCACTCTACTGTCTCCTCCCTACTGACTACAATACTATAACTAGTGTCTATGGACCACTCTACTGTCTCCTACTGACAACAATACTATAACTAGTGTCTATGGACCACTCTACTGTCTCCTACTGACTACAATACTATAACTAGTGTCTATGGACCACTCTACTGTCTCCTACTGACTACAATACTATAACTAGTGTCTATGGACCACTCTACTGTCTCCTACTGACTACAATACTATAACTAGTGTCTATGGACCACTCTACTGTCTCCTACTGACTACAATACTATAACTAGTGTCTATGGACCACTCTACTGTCTCCTACTGACTACAATACTATAACTAGTGTCTATGGAGCACTCTACTGTCTCCTCCCTCCTGACAACAATACTATAACTAGTGTCTATGGACCACTCTACTGTCTCCTACTGACAACAATACTATAACTAGTGTCTATGGACCACTCTACTGTCTCCTCCCTACTGACTACAATACTATAACTAGTGTCTATGGACCACTCTACTGTCTCCTACTGACTACAATACTATAACTAGTGTCTATGGACCACTGCTGTCTCCTACTGACAACAATACTATAACTAGTGTCTATGGACCACTGCTGTCTCCTACTGACAACAATACTATAACTAGTGTCTATGGACCACTCTACTGCCTCCTCCATCCTGACTACAATACTATAACTAGTGTCTATGGACCACTCTACTGTCTCCTCCTGACAACAATACTATAACTAGTGTCTATGGACCACTCTACTGTCTCCTCCCTACTGACTACAATATTATAACTAGTGTCTATGGACCACTCTACTTTCTCCTCCATCCTGACAACAATACTATAACTAGTGTCTATGGTCCACTCTACTGTGTCCTACTGACTACAATACTATAACTAGTGTCTATGGACCACTCTACTGTCTCCTACTGACTACAATACTATAACTAGTGTCTATGGACCACTCTACTGTCTCCTCCCTCCTGACAACAATACTATAACTAGTGTCTATGGACCACTCTACTGTCTCCTACTGACAACAATACTATAACTAGTGTCTATGGACCACTCTACTGTCTCCTACTGACTACAATACTATAACTAGTGTCTATGGACCACTCTACTGTCTCCTACTGACTACAATACTATAACTAGTGTCTATGGACCACTCTACTGTCTCCTACTGACTACAATACTATAACTAGTGTCTATGGACCACTCTACTGTCTCCTATTGACAACAATACTATAACTAGTGTCTATGGACCACTCTACTGTCTCCTCCCTACTGACTACAATACTATAACTAGTGTCTATGGACCACTCTACTGTCTCCTACTGACTACAATACTATAACTAGTGTCTATGGACCACTCTACTGTCTCCTACTGACTACAATACTATAACTAGTGTCTATGGACCACTCTACTGTCTCCTTCCTACTGACTACAATACTATAACTAGTGTCTATGGACCACTCTACTGTCTCCTACTGACTACAATACTATAACTAGTGTCTATGGACCACTCTACTGTCTCCTCCATCCTGACAACAATACTATAACTAGTGTCTATGGACCACTCTACTGTCTCCTACTGACTACAATACTATAACTAGTGTCTATGGACCACTGCTGTCTCCTACTGACAACAATACTATAACTAGTGTCTATGGACCACTGCTGTCTCCTACTGACAACAATACTATAACTAGTGTCTATGGACCACTCTACTGTCTCCTCCCTCCTGACTACAATACTATAACTAGTGTCTATGGACCACTCTACTGTCTCCTACTGACTACAATACTATAACTAGTGTCTATGGACCACTCTACTGTCTCCTACTGACTACAATACTATAACTAGTGTCTATGGACCACTCTACTGTCACCTCCCTACTGACTACAATACTATAACTAGTGTCTATGGACCACTCTACTGTCTCCTTCCTACTGACTACAATACTATAACTAGTGTCTATGGACCACTCTACTGTCTCCTCCATCCTGACAACAATACTATAACTAGTGTCTATGGTCCACTCTACTGTGTCCTACTGACTACAATACTATAACTAGTGTCTATGGACCACTCTACTGTCTCCAACTGACAACAATACTATAACTAGTGTCTATGGACCACTCTACTGTCTCCTACTGACTACAATACTATAACTAGTGTCTATGGACCACTCTACTGTCTCCTACTGACTACAATACTATAACTAGTGTCTATCGACCACTCTACTGTCTCCTACTGACTACAATACTATAACTAGTGTCTATGGACCACTCTACTGTCTCCTACTGACAACAATACTATAACTAGTGTCTATGGACCACTCTACTGTCTCCTCCCTCCTGACTACAATACTATAACTAGTGTCTATGGACCACTCTACTGTCTCCTACTGACTACAATACTATAACTAGTGTCTATGGACCACTCTACTGTCTCCTCCCTCCTTACTACAATACTATAACTAGTGTCTATGGTCCACTCTACTGTCTCCTACTGACTACAATACTATAACTAGTGTCTATGGACCACTCTACTGTCTCCTACTGACTACAATACTATAACTAGTGTCTATGGACCACTCTACTGTCTCCTCCTGACTACAATACTATAACTAGTGTCTATGGACCACTCTACTGTCTCCTCCATCCTGACAACAATACTATAACTTGTGTCTATGGTCCACTCTACTGTCTCCTACTGACTACAATACTATAACTAGTGTCTATGGACCACTCTACTGTCTCCTCCCTCCTGACTACAATACTATAACTAGTGTCTATGGACCACTCTACTGTCTCCTACTGACTAACAATACTATAACTAGTGTCTATGGACCACTCTACTGTCTCCTCCCTCCTGACAACAATACTATAACTAGTGTCTATGGACCACTCTACTGTCTCCTACTGACAACAATACTATAACTAGTGTCTATGGACCACTCTACTATCTCCTCCCTCCTGACAACAATACTATAACTAGTGTCTATGGACCACTCTACTATCTCCTCCCTCCTGACTACAATACTATAACTAGTGTCTATGGACCACTCTACTGTCTCCTCCCTCCTGACTACAATACTATAACTAGTGTCTATGGACCACTCTACTATCTCCTCCCTCCTGACAACAATACTATAACTAGTGTCTATGGACTACTGTACTGTCTCCTCTCTCCTGACTATAATACTATAACTAGTGTCTATGGACCACTCTACTGCCTCCTACTGACTACAATACTATAACTAGTGTCTATGGTCCACTCTACTGTCTCCTCTCTCCTGACTACACTACTATAACTAGTGTCTATGGACCACTCTACTGTCTCCTCCATCCTGACAACAATACTATAACTAGTGTCTATGGACCACTCTGCTGTCTCCTACTGACTACAATACTATAACTAGTGTCTATGGACCACTCTACTGTCTCCTACTGACTACAATACTATAACTAGTGTCTATGGACCACTCTACTGTCTCCTCCCTCCTGACTACAATACTATAACTAGTGTCTATGGACCACTCTACTGTCTCCTCCCTACTGACTACAATACTATAACTAGTGTCTATGGACCACTCTACTGTCTCCTACTGACTACAATACTATAACTAGTGTCTATGGACCACTCTACTGTCTCCTACTGACAACAATACTATAACTAGTGTCTATGGACCACTCTACTGTCTCCTCCCTCCTGACTACAATACTATAACTAGTGTCTATGGACCACTGTACTGTCTCCTCCCTACTGACTACAATACTATAACTAGTGTCTATGGACCACTCTACTGTCTCCTACTGACAACAATACTATAACTAGTGTCTTTGGACCACTCTACTGTCTCCTACTGACTACAATACTATAACTAGTGTCTATGGACCACTCTGCTGTCTCCTACTGACTACAATACTATAACTAGTGTCTATGGACCACTCTACTGTCTCCTACTGACTACAATACTATAACTAGTGTCTATGGACCACTCTACTGTCTCCTTCCTACTGACTACAATACTATAACTAGTGTCTATGGACCACTCTACTGTCTCCTACTGACTACAATACTATAACTTGTGTCTATGGACCACTCTACTGTCTTCTACTGACTACAATACTATAACTAGTGTCTATGGACCACTCTACTGTCTCCTCCCTCCTGACTACAATACTATAACTAGTGTCTATGGACCACTCTACTGTCTCCTACTGACTACAATACTATAACTAGTGTCTATGGACCACTCTACTGTCTCCTCCCTCCTGACTACAATACTATAACTAGTGTCTATGGTCCACTCTACTGTCTCCTACTGACTACAATACTATAACTAGTGTCTATGGACCACTCTACTGTCTCCTACTGACTACAATACTATAACTAGTGTCTATGGACCACTCTACTGTCTCCTCCTGACTACAATACTATAACTAGTGTCTATGGACCACTCTACTGTCTCCTCCATCCTGACAACAATACTATAACTTGTGTCTATGGTCCACTCTACTGTGTCCTACTGACTACAATACTATAACTAGTGTCTATGGACCACTCTACTGTCTCCTACTGACAACAATACTATAACTAGTGTCTATGGACCACTCTACTGTCTCCTACTGACTACAATACTATAACTAGGGTCTATGGACCACTCTACTGTCTCCTACTGACTACAATACTATAACTAGTGTCTATGGACCATTCTACTGTCTCCTCCCTCCTGACAACAATACTATAACTAGTGTCTATTGACCACTCTACTGTCTCCTACTGACAACAATACTATAACTAGTGTCTATGGACCACTCTACTGTCTCCTCCCTCCTGACAACAATACTATAACTAGTGTCTATGGACCACTCTACTGTCTCCTACTGACAACAATACTATAACTAGTGTCTATGGACCACTCTACTGTCTCCTCCCTCCTGACAACAATACTATAACTAGTGTCTATGGACCACTCTACTGTCTCCTACTGACAACAATACTATAACTAGTGTCTATGGACCACTCTACTATGTCCTCCCTCCTGACAACAATACTATAACTAGTGTCTATGGACCACTCTACTATCTCCTCCCTCCTGACTACAATACTATAACTAGTGTCTATGGACCACTCTACTGTCTCCTCCCTCCTGACTACAATACTATAACTAGTGTCTATGGACCACTCTACTGTCTCCTACTGACTACAATACTATAACTAGTGTCAATGGACCACTCTACTGTCTCCTCCCTCCTGACTACAATACTATAACTAGTGTCTATGGACCACTCTACTGTCTCCTACTGACAACAATACTATAACTAGTGTCTATGGACCACTCTACTATCTCCTCCCTCCTGACAACAATACTATAACTAGTGTCTATGGACTACTGTACTGTCTCCTCTCTCCTGACTACAATACTATAACTAGTGTCTATGGACCACTGTACTGTCTCCTCTCTCCTGACTACAATACTATAACTAGTGTCTATGGACCACTCTACTGTCTCCTACTGACTACAATACTATAACTAGTGTCTATGGTCCACTCTACTGTCTCCTCTCTCCTGACTACACTACTATAACTAGTGTCTATGGACCACTACTGTCTCCTCCATCCTGACAACAATACTATAACTAGTGTCTATGGACCACTCTGCTGTCTCCTACTGACTACAATACTATAACTAGTGTCTATGGACCACTCTACTGTCTCCTACTGACTACAATACTATAACTAGTGTCTATGGACCACTCTACTGTCTCTTCCCTCCTGACTACAATACTATAACTAGTGTCTATGGACCACTCTACTGTCTCCTCCCTACTGACTACAATACTATAACTAGTGTCTATGGACCACTCTACTGTCTCCTACTGACTACAATACTATAACTAGTGTCTATGGACCACTCTACTGTCTCCTACTGACAACAATACTATAACTAGTGTCTATGGACCACTCTACTGTCTCCTCCCTCCTGACTACAATACTATAACTAGTGTCTATGGACCACTCTACTGTCTCCTACTGACTACAATACTATAACTAGTGTCTATGGACCACTACTGTCTCCTACTGACAACAATACTATAACTAGTGTCTATGGACCACTCTACTGTCTCCTCCTGACAACAATACTATAACTAGTGTCTATGGTCCACTCTACTGTGTGCTACTGACAACAATACTATAACTAGTGTCTATGGACCACTCTACTGTCTCCTACTGACTACAATACTATAACTAGTGTCTATGGACCACTCTACTGTCTCCTCCCTCCTGACAACAATACTATAACTAGTGTCTATGGACCACTCTACTGTCTCCTACTGACAACAATACTATAACTAGTGTCTATGGACCACTCTACTGTCTCCTCCCTCCTGACTACAATACTATAACTAGTGTCTATGGACCACTCTGCTGTCTCCTACTGACTACAATACTATAACTAGTGTCTATGGACCACTCTACTGTCTCCTACTGACTACAATACTATAACTAGTGTCTACAGACCACTCTACTGTCTCCTACTGACTACAATACTATAACTAGTGTCTATGGACCACTCTACTGTCTCCTACTGACTACAATACTATAACTAGTGTCTATGGACCACTCTACTGTCTCCTACTGACTACAATACTATAACTAGTGTCTATGGACCACTCTACTGTCTCCTACTGACTACAATACTATAACTAGTGTCTATGGACCACTCTACTGTCTCCTACTGACTACAATACTATAACTAGTGTCTATGGACCACTCTACTGTCTCCTACTGACTACAATACTATAACTAGTGTCTATGGACCACTCTACTGTCTCCTCCATCCTGACAACAATACTATAACTAGTGTCTATGGGCCACTCTACTGTCTCCTCCCTACTGACTACAATACTATAACTAGTGTCTATGGACCACTCTACTGTCTCCTCCCTACTGACTACAATACTATAACTAGTGTCTATGGACCACTCTACTGTCTCCTACTGACTACAATACTATAACTAGTGTCTATGGACCACTACTGTCTCCTACTGACAACAATACTATAACTAGTGTCTATGGACCACTCTACTGTCTCCTCTCTCCTGACTACAATACTATAACTAGTGTCTATGGACCACTCTACTGTCTCCTACTGACAACAATACTATAACTAGTGTCTATGGATCACTCTACTGTCTCCCACTGACAACAATACTATAACTAGTGTCTATGGACCACTCTACTGTCTCCTCCCTACTGACTACAATACTATAACTAGTGTCTATGGACCACTCTACTGACTACAATACTATAACTAGTGTCTATGGACCACTCTACTGTCTCCTACTGACTACAATACTATAACTAGTGTCTATGGACCACTACTGTCTCCTACTGACTACAATACTATAACTAGTGTCTATGGACCACTCTACTGTCTCCTCCCTCCTGACTACAATACTATAACTAGTGTCTATGGACCACTCTACTGTCTCCTCCATCCTGACAACAATACTATAACTAGTGTCTATGGTCCACTCTACTGTGTCCTACTGACTACAATACTATAACTAGTGTCTATGGACCACTCTACTGTCTCCTACTGACAACAATACTATAACTAGTGTCTATGGACCACTCTACTGTCTCCTACTGACAACAATACTATAACTAGTGTCTATGGACCACTCTACTGTCTCCTCCTGACTACAATACTATAACTAGTGTCTATGGACCACTCTACTGTCTCCTACTGACAACAATACTATAACTAGTGTCTATGGACCACTCTACTGTCTCCTGCTGACTACAATACTATAACTAGTGTCTATGGACCACTACTGTCTCCTACTGACTACAATACTATAACTAGTGTCTATGGACCACTCTACTGTCTCCTCCCTCCTGACTACAATACTATAACTAGTGTCTATGGACCACTCTACTGTCTCCTCCATCCTGACAACAATACTATAACTAGTGTCTATGGACCACTCTACTGTCTCCTACTGACAACAATACTATAACTAGTGTCTATGGACCACTCTACTGTCTCCTCCTGACTACAATACTATAACTAGTGTCTATGGACCACTCTACTGTCTCCTACTGACAACAATACTATAACTAGTGTCTATGGACCACTCTACTGTCTCCTCCCTCCTGACAACAATACTATAACTAGTGTCTATGGACCACTCTACTGTCTCCTACTGACTACAATACTATAACTAGTGTCTATGGTCCACTCTACTGTCTCCTCCCTCCTGACAACAATACTATAACTAGTGTCTATGGACCACTCTACTGTCTCCTACTGACAACAATACTATAACTAGTGTCTATGGACCACTCTACTGTCTCCTACTGACTACAATACTATAACTAGTGTCTATGGACCACTCTACTGTCTCCTACTGACTACAATACTATAACTAGTGTCTATGGACCACTCTACTGTCTCCTACTGACTACAATACTATAACTAGTGTCTATGGACCACTACTGTCTCCTACTGACAACAATACTATAACTAGTGTCTATGGACCACTCTATTGTCTCCTCCCTCCTGACTACAATACTATAACTAGTGTCTATGGACCACTCTACTGTCTCCTCCATCCTGACAACAATACTATAACTAGTGTCTATGGACCACTCTACTGTCTCCTCCCTACTGACTACAATACTATAACTAGTGTCTATGGTCCACTCTACTGTGTGCTACTGACTACAATACTATAACTTGTGTCTATGGACCACTCTACTGTCTCCTACTGACAACAATACTATAACTAGTGTCTATGGACCACTCTACTGTCTCCTCCTGACTACAATACTATAACTAGTGTCTATGGACCACTCTACTGTCTCCTACTGACAACAATACTATAACTACTTTCTATGGACCACTCTACTGTCTCCTACTGACTACAATACTATAACTAGTGTCTATGGACCACTCTACTGTCTCCTCCCTCCTGACAACAATACTATAACTAGTGTCTATGGACCACTCTACTGTCTCCTCCCTCCTGACAACAATACTATAACTAGTGTCTATGGACCACTCTACTGTCTCCTCCCTACTGACTACAATACTATAACTAGTGTCTATGGACCACTCTACTGTCTCCTACTGACAACAATACTATAACTAGTGTCTATGGACCACTCTACTGTCTCCTACTGACTACAATACTATAACTAGTGTCTATGGACCACTACTGTCTCCTACTGACAACAATACTATAACTAGTGTCTATGGACCACTCTACTGTCTCCTCTCTCCTGACTACAATACTATAACAGGTGTCTATGGACCACTCTGCTGTCTCCTACTGACTACAATACTATAACTAGTGTCTAAGGACCACTCTACTGTCTCCTACTGACTACAATACTATAACTAGTGTCTATTGACCACTCTACTGTCTCCTACTGACTACAATACTATAACTAGTGTCTATGGACCACTCTACTGTCTCCTCCCTCCTGACTACAATACTATAACTAGTGTCTATGGACCACTCTACTGTCTCCTACTGACTACAATACTATAACTAGTGTCTATGGACCACTCTACTGTCTCCTCCCTACTGACTACAATACTATAACTAGTGTCTATGGACCACTCTACTGTCTCCTACTGACTACAATACTATAACTAGTGTCTATGGACCACTCTACTGTCTCCTCCCTCCTGACTACAATACTATAACTAGTGTCTATGGACCACTCTACTGTCTCCTCCCTCCTGACTACAATACTATAACTAGTGTCTATGGACCACTCTACTGTCTCCTACTGACTACAATACTATAACTAGTGTCTATGTACCACTCTACTGTCTCCTCCCTACTGACTACAATACTATAACTAGTGTCTATGGACCACTCTACTGTCTCCTACTGACTACAATACTATAACTAGTGTCTATGGACCACTCTACTGTCTCCTACTGACTACAATACTATAACTAGTGTCTATGGACCACTCTACTGTCTCCTACTGACTACAATACTATAACTAGTTTCTATGGACCACTCTACTGTCTCCTACTGACAACAATACTATAACTAGTGTCTATGGTCCACTCTACTGTCTCCTCCTGACTACAATACTATAACTAGTTTCTATGGACCACTCTACTGTCTCCTCCCTCCTGACTACAATACTATAACTAGTGTCTATGGACCACTCTACTGTCTCCTCCCTCCTGACTACAATACTATAACTAGTGTCTATGGACCACTCTACTGTCTCCTACTGACAACAATACTATAACTAGTGTCTATGGACCACTCTACTGTCTCCTACTGACTACAATACTATAACTAGTGTCTATGGACCACTCTACTGTCTCCTCCCTCCTGACTACAATACTATAACTAGTGTCTATGGACCACTCTACTGTCTCCTCCATCCTGACAACAATACTATAACTAGTGTCTATGGTCCACTCTACTGTGTGCTACTGACTACAATACTATAACTTGTGTCTATGGACCACTCTACTGTCTCCTACTGACAACAATACTATAACTAGTGTCTATGGACCACTACTGTCTCCTCTCTCCTGACTACAATACTATAACTAGTGTCTACAGACCACTCTACTGTGTGCTACTGACTACAATACTATAACTAGTGTCTATGGACCACTACTGTCTCCTCTCTCCTGACTACAATACTATAACTAGTGTCTATGGTCCACTCTACTGTGTGCTACTGACTACAATACTATAACTAGTGTCTATGGACCACTCTACTGTCTCCTACTGACTACAATACTATAACTAGTGTCTATGGACCACTCTACTGTCTCCTACTGACTACAATACTATAACTAGTGTCTATGGACCACTCTACTGTCTCCTCCTGACTACAATACTATAACTAGTGTCTATGGACCACTCTACTGTCTCCTACTGACAACAATACTATAACTAGTGTCTATGGACCACTCTACTGTCTCCTACTGACTACAATACTATAACTAGTGTCTATGGACCACTACTGTCTCCTACTGACTACAATACTATAACTAGTGTCTATGGACCACTCTACTGTCTCCTACTGACTACAATACTATAACTAGTGTCTATGGACCACTCTACTGTCTCCTCTCTCCTGACTACAATACTATAACTAGTGTCTATGGACCACTCTACTGTCTCCTCCCTCCTGACTACAATACTATAACTAGTGTCTATGGACCACTCTACTGTCTCCTACTGACTACAATACTATAACTAGTGTCTATGGACCACTCTACTGTCTCCTACTGACTACAATACTATAACTAGTGTCTATGGACCACTCTACTGTCTCCTACTGACAACAATACTATAACTAGTGTCTATGGACCACTCTACTGTCTCCTACTGACTACAATACTATAACTAGTGTCTATGGACCACTCTACTGTCTCCTACTGACTACAATACTATAACTAGTGTCTATGGACCACTCTACTGTCTCCTACTGACAACAATACTATAACTAGTGTCTATGGACCACTCTACTGACTACAATACTATAACTAGTGTCTATGGACCACTCTACTGTCTCCTACTGACTACAATACTATAACTAGTGTCTATGGACCACTCTACTGTCTCCTACTGACTACAATACTATAACTAGTGTCTATGGACCACTACTGTCTCCTACTGACTACAATACTATAACTAGTGTCTATGGACCACTCTACTGACTACAATACTATAACTAGTGTCTATGGACCACTCTACTGTCTCCTACTGACTACAATACTATAACTTGTGTCTATGGACCACTACTGACTACAATACTATAACTAGTGTCTATGGACCACTCTACTGTCTCCTCCCTCCTGACTACAATACTATAACTAGTGTCTATGGACCACTCTACTGTCTCCTACTGACAACAATACTATAACTAGTGTCTATGGACCACTCTACTGTCTCCTACTGACAACAATACTATAACTAGTGTCTATGGACCACTCTACTGTCTCCTCCCTCCTGACAACAATACTATAACTAGTGTCTATGGACCACTCTACTGTCTCCTACTGACTACAATACTATAACTAGTGTCTATGGACCACTACTGTCTCCTACTGACAACAATACTATAACTAGTGTCTATGGACCACTCTACTGTTTCCTCCATCCTGACTACAATACTATAACTAGTGTCTATGGACCACTCTACTGTCTCCTACTGACTACAATACTATAACTAGTGTCTATGGACCACTCTACTGTCTCCTACTGACTACAATACTATAACTAGTTTCTATGGACCACTCTACTGTCTCCTACTGACAACAATACTATAACTAGTGTCTATGGTCCACTCTACTGTCTCCTCCTGACTACAATACTATAACTAGTTTCTATGGACCACTCTACTGTCTCCTCCCTCCTGACTACAATACTATAACTAGTGTCTATGGACCACTCTACTGTCTCCTCCCTCCTGACTACAATACTATAACTAGTGTCTATGGACCACTCTACTGTCTCCTACTGACAACAATACTATAACTAGTGTCTATGGACCACTCTACTGTCTCCTACTGACTACAATACTATAACTAGTGTCTATGGACCACTCTACTGTCTCCTCCCTCCTGACTACAATACTATAACTAGTGTCTATGGACCACTCTACTGTCTCCTCCATCCTGACAACAATACTATAACTAGTGTCTATGGTCCACTCTACTGTGTGCTACTGACTACAATACTATAACTTGTGTCTATGGACCACTCTACTGTCTCCTACTGACAACAATACTATAACTAGTGTCTATGGACCACTACTGTCTCCTCTCTCCTGACTACAATACTATAACTAGTGTCTACAGACCACTCTACTGTGTGCTACTGACTACAATACTATAACTAGTGTCTATGGACCACTACTGTCTCCTCTCTCCTGACTACAATACTATAACTAGTGTCTATGGTCCACTCTACTGTGTGCTACTGACTACAATACTATAACTAGTGTCTATGGACCACTCTACTGTCTCCTACTGACTACAATACTATAACTAGTGTCTATGGACCACTCTACTGTCTCCTACTGACTACAATACTATAACTAGTGTCTATGGACCACTCTACTGTCTCCTCCTGACTACAATACTATAACTAGTGTCTATGGACCACTCTACTGTCTCCTACTGACAACAATACTATAACTAGTGTCTATGGACCACTCTACTGTCTCCTACTGACTACAATACTATAACTAGTGTCTATGGACCACTACTGTCTCCTACTGACTACAATACTATAACTAGTGTCTATGGACCACTCTACTGTCTCCTACTGACTACAATACTATAACTAGTGTCTATGGACCACTCTACTGTCTCCTCTCTCCTGACTACAATACTATAACTAGTGTCTATGGACCACTCTACTGTCTCCTCCCTCCTGACTACAATACTATAACTAGTGTCTATGGACCACTCTACTGTCTCCTACTGACTACAATACTATAACTAGTGTCTATGGACCACTCTACTGTCTCCTACTGACTACAATACTATAACTAGTGTCTATGGACCACTCTACTGTCTCCTACTGACAACAATACTATAACTAGTGTCTATGGACCACTCTACTGTCTCCTACTGACTACAATACTATAACTAGTGTCTATGGACCACTCTACTGTCTCCTACTGACTACAATACTATAACTAGTGTCTATGGACCACTCTACTGTCTCCTACTGACAACAATACTATAACTAGTGTCTATGGACCACTCTACTGACTACAATACTATAACTAGTGTCTATGGACCACTCTACTGTCTCCTCCCTCCTGACTACAATACTATAACTAGTGTCTATGGACCACTCTACTGTCTCCTACTGACAACAATACTATAACTAGTGTCTATGGACCACTCTACTGTCTCCTACTGACAACAATACTATAACTAGTGTCTATGGACCACTCTACTGTCTCCTCCCTCCTGACAACAATACTATAACTAGTGTCTATGGACCACTCTACTGTCTCCTACTGACTACAATACTATAACTAGTGTCTATGGACCACTACTGTCTCCTACTGACAACAATACTATAACTAGTGTCTATGGACCACTCTACTGTTTCCTCCATCCTGACTACAATACTATAACTAGTGTCTATGGACCACTCTACTGTCTCCTACTGACTACAATACTATAACTAGTGTCTATGGACCACTCTACTGTCTCCTACTGACTACAATACTATAACTAGTGTCTATGGACCACTCTACTGTCTCCTCCATCCTGACAACAATACTATAACTAGTGTCTATGGTCCACTCTACTGTGTGCTACTGACTACAATACTATAACTTGTGTCTATGGACCACTCTACTGTCTCCTCCTGACTACAATACTATAACTAGTGTCTATGGACCACTCTACTGTCTCCTACTGACAACAATACTATAACTAGTGTCTATGGACCACTCTACTGTCTCCTACTGACTACAATACTATAACTAGTGTCTATGGACCACTCTACTGTCTCCTCCATCCTGACAACAATACTATAACTAGTGTCTATGGGCCACTCTACTGTCTCCTCCCTACTGACTACAATACTATAACTAGTGTCTATGGACCACTCTACTGTCTCCTACTGACAACAATACTATAACTAGTGTCTATGGACCACTCTACTGTCTCCTACTGACTACAATACTATAACTAGTGTCTATGGACCACTACTGTCTCCTACTGACAACAATACTATAACTAGTGTCTATGGACCACTCTACTGTCTCCTCCCTACTGACTACAATACTATAACTAGTGTCTATGGACCACTCTACTGTCTCCTACTGACAACAATACTATAACTAGTGTCTATGGACCACTCTACTGTCTCCTACTGACTACAATACTATAACTAGTGTCTATGGACCACTACTGTCTCCTACTGACAACAATACTATAACTAGTGTCTATGGACCACTCTACTGTCTCCTCTCTCCTGACTACAATACTATAACAGGTGTCTATGGACCACTCTGCTGTCTCCTACTGACTACAATACTATAACTAGTGTCTAAGGACCACTCTACTGTCTCCTACTGACTACAATACTATAACTAGTGTCTATTGACCACTCTACTGTCTCCTACTGACTACAATACTATAACTAGTGTCTATGGACCACTCTACTGTCTCCTCCCTCCTGACTACAATACTATAACTAGTGTCTATGGACCACTCTACTGTCTCCTACTGACTACAATACTATAACTAGTGTCTATGGACCACTCTACTGTCTCCTCCCTCCTGACTACAATACTATAACTAGTGTCTATGGACCACTCTACTGTCTCCTACTGACAACAATACTATAACTAGTGTCTATGGACCACTCTACTGTCTCCTCCCTACTGACTACAATACTATAACTAGTGTCTATGGACCACTCTACTGTCTCCTACTGACTACAATACTATAACTAGTGTCTATGGACCACTCTACTGTCTCCTCCCTCCTGACTACAATACTATAACTAGTGTCTATGGACCACTCTACTGTCTCCTCCCTCCTGACTACAATACTATAACTAGTGTCTATGGACCACTCTACTGTCTCCTACTGACTACAATACTATAACTAGTGTCTATGTACCACTCTACTGTCTCCTCCCTACTGACTACAATACTATAACTAGTGTCTATGGACCACTCTACTGTCTCCTACTGACTACAATACTATAACTAGTGTCTATGGACCACTCTACTGTCTCCTACTGACTACAATACTATAACTAGTGTCTATGGACCACTCTACTGTCTCCTACTGACTACAATACTATAACTAGTTTCCTATGGACCACTCTACTGTCTCCTACTGACAACAATACTATAACTAGTGTCTATGGTCCACTCTACTGTCTCCTCCTGACTACAATACTATAACTAGTTTCTATGGACCACTCTACTGTCTCCTCCCTCCTGACTACAATACTATAACTAGTGTCTATGGACCACTCTACTGTCTCCTCCCTCCTGACTACAATACTATAACTAGTGTCTATGGACCACTCTACTGTCTCCTACTGACAACAATACTATAACTAGTGTCTATGGACCACTCTACTGTCTCCTACTGACTACAATACTATAACTAGTGTCTATGGACCACTCTACTGTCTCCTCCCTCCTGACTACAATACTATAACTAGTGTCTATGGACCACTCTACTGTCTCCTCCATCCTGACAACAATACTATAACTAGTGTCTATGGTCCACTCTACTGTGTGCTACTGACTACAATACTATAACTTGTGTCTATGGACCACTCTACTGTCTCCTACTGACAACAATACTATAACTAGTGTCTATGGACCACTACTGTCTCCTCTCTCCTGACTACAATACTATAACTAGTGTCTACAGACCACTCTACTGTGTGCTACTGACTACAATACTATAACTAGTGTCTATGGACCACTACTGTCTCCTCTCTCCTGACTACAATACTATAACTAGTGTCTATGGTCCACTCTACTGTGTGCTACTGACTACAATACTATAACTAGTGTCTATGGACCACTCTACTGTCTCCTACTGACTACAATACTATAACTAGTGTCTATGGACCACTACTGTCTCCTACTGACTACAATACTATAACTAGTGTCTATGGACCACTCTACTGTCTCCTACTGACTACAATACTATAACTAGTGTCTATGGACCACTCTACTGTCTCCTCTCTCCTGACTACAATACTATAACTAGTGTCTATGGACCACTCTACTGTCTCCTCCCTCCTGACTACAATACTATAACTAGTGTCTATGGACCACTCTACTGTCTCCTACTGACTACAATACTATAACTAGTGTCTATGGACCACTCTACTGTCTCCTACTGACTACAATACTATAACTAGTGTCTATGGACCACTCTACTGTCTCCTACTGACTACAATACTATAACTAGTGTCTATGGACCACTACTGTCTCCTACTGACTACAATACTATAACTAGTGTCTATGGACCACTCTACTGTCTCCTACTGACTACAATACTATAACTAGTGTCTATGGACCACTCTACTGTCTCCTACTGACAACAATACTATAACTAGTGTCTATGGACCACTCTACTGACTACAATACTATAACTAGTGTCTATGGACCACTCTACTGTCTCCTACTGACTACAATACTATAACTAGTGTCTATGGACCACTCTACTGTCTCCTACTGACTACAATACTATAACTAGTGTCTATGGACCACTACTGTCTCCTACTGACTACAATACTATAACTAGTGTCTATGGACCACTCTACTGACTACAATACTATAACTAGTGTCTATGGACCACTCTACTGTCTCCTACTGACTACAATACTATAACTTGTGTCTATGGACCACTACTGACTACAATACTATAACTAGTGTCTATGGACCACTCTACTGTCTCCTCCCTCCTGACTACAATACTATAACTAGTGTCTATGGACCACTCTACTGTCTCCTACTGACAACAATACTATAACTAGTGTCTATGGACCACTCTACTGTCTCCTACTGACAACAATACTATAACTAGTGTCTATGGACCACTCTACTGTCTCCTCCCTCCTGACAACAATACTATAACTAGTGTCTATGGACCACTCTACTGTCTCCTACTGACTACAATACTATAACTAGTGTCTATGGACCACTACTGTCTCCTACTGACAACAATACTATAACTAGTGTCTATGGACCACTCTACTGTTTCCTCCATCCTGACTACAATACTATAACTAGTGTCTATGGACCACTCTACTGTCTCCTACTGACTACAATACTATAACTAGTGTCTATGGACCACTCTACTGTCTCCTACTGACTACAATACTATAACTAGTGTCTATGGACCACTCTACTGTCTCCTCCATCCTGACAACAATACTATAACTAGTGTCTATGGTCCACTCTACTGTGTGCTACTGACTACAATACTATAACTTGTGTCTATGGACCACTCTACTGTGTCCTCCTGACTACAATACTATAACTAGTGTCTATGGACCACTCTACTGTCTCCTACTGACAACAATACTATAACTAGTGTCTATGGACCACTCTACTGTCTCCTACTGACTACAATACTATAACTAGTGTCTATGGACCACTCTACTGTCTCCTCCATCCTGACAACAATACTATAACTAGTGTCTATGGGCCACTCTACTGTCTCCTCCCTACTGACTACAATACTATAACTAGTGTCTATGGACCACTCTACTGTCTCCTACTGACAACAATACTATAACTAGTGTCTATGGACCACTCTACTGTCTCCTACTGACTACAATACTATAACTAGTGTCTATGGACCACTACTGTCTCCTACTGACAACAATACTATAACTAGTGTCTATGGACCACTCTACTGTCTCCTCTCTCCTGACTACAATACTATAACTAGTGTCTATGGACCACTCTACTGTCTCCTACTGACAACAATACTATAACTAGTGTCTATGGATCACTCTACTGTCTCCCACTGACAACAATACTATAACTAGTGTCTATGGACCACTCTACTGTCTCCTCCCTACTGACTACAATACTATAACTAGTGTCTATGGACCACTCTACTGACTACAATACTATAACTAGTGTCTATGGACCACTCTACTGTCTCCTACTGACTACAATACTATAACTAGTGTCTATGGACCACTACTGTCTCCTACTGACTACAATACTATAACTAGTGTCTATGGACCACTCTACTGTCTCCTCCCTCCTGACTACAATACTATAACTAGTGTCTATGGACCACTCTACTGTCTCCTCCATCCTGACAACAATACTATAACTAGTGTCTATGGTCCACTCTACTGTGTCCTACTGACTACAATACTATAACTAGTGTCTATGGACCACTCTACTGTCTCCTACTGACAACAATACTATAACTAGTGTCTATGGACCACTCTACTGTCTCCTACTGACAACAATACTATAACTAGTGTCTATGGACCACTCTACTGTCTCCTCCTGACTACAATACTATAACTAGTGTCTATGGACCACTCTACTGTCTCCTACTGACAACAATACTATAACTAGTGTCTATGGACCACTCTACTGTCTCCTGCTGACTACAATACTATAACTAGTGTCTATGGACCACTACTGTCTCCTACTGACTACAATACTATAACTAGTGTCTATGGACCACTCTACTGTCTCCTCCATCCTGACAACAATACTATAACTAGTGTCTATGGACCACTCTACTGTCTCCTACTGACTACAATACTATAACTAGTGTCTATGGACCACTCTACTGTCTCCTACTGACTACAATACTATAACTAGTGTCTATGGACCACTCTACTGTCTCCTCCATCCTGACAACAATACTATAACTAGTGTCTATGGTCCACTCTACTGTGTGCTACTGACTACAATACTATAACTTGTGTCTATGGACCACTCTACTGTCTCCTCCCTACTGACTACAATACTATAACTAGTGTCTATGGACCACTCTACTGACTACAATACTATAACTAGTGTCTATGGACCACTCTACTGTCTCCTACTGACTACAATACTATAACTAGTGTCTATGGACCACTACTGTCTCCTACTGACTACAATACTATAACTAGTGTCTATGGACCACTCTACTGTCTCCTCCCTCCTGACTACAATACTATAACTAGTGTCTATGGACCACTCTACTGTCTCCTCCATCCTGACAACAATACTATAACTAGTGTCTATGGTCCACTCTACTGTGTCCTACTGACTACAATACTATAACTAGTGTCTATGGACCACTCTACTGTCTCCTACTGACAACAATACTATAACTAGTGTCTATGGACCACTCTACTGTCTCCTACTGACAACAATACTATAACTAGTGTCTATGGACCACTCTACTGTCTCCTCCTGACTACAATACTATAACTAGTGTCTATGGACCACTCTACTGTCTCCTACTGACAACAATACTATAACTAGTGTCTATGGACCACTCTACTGTCTCCTACTGACTACAATACTATAACTAGTGTCTATGGACCACTCTACTGTCTCCTCCATCCTGACAACAATACTATAACTAGTGTCTATGGTCCACTCTACTGTGTCCTACTGACTACAATACTATAACTAGTGTCTATGGACCACTCTACTGTCTCCTACTGACAACAATACTATAACTAGTGTCTATGGACCACTCTACTGTCTCCTACTGACAACAATACTATAACTAGTGTCTATGGACCACTCTACTGTCTCCTCCTGACTACAATACTATAACTAGTGTCTATGGACCACTCTACTGTCTCCTACTGACAACAATACTATAACTAGTGTCTATGGACCACTCTACTGTCTCCTCCCTCCTGACAACAATACTATAACTAGTGTCTATGGACCACTCTACTGTCTCCTACTGACAACAATACTATAACTAGTGTCTATGGACCACTCTACTGTCTCCTACTGACTACAATACTATAACTAGTGTCTATGGACCACTCTACTGTCTCCTACTGACTACAATACTATAACTAGTGTCTATGGACCACTCTACTGTCTCCTACTGACTACAATACTATAACTAGTGTCTATGGACCACTACTGTCTCCTACTGACAACAATACTATAACTAGTGTCTATGGACCACTCTATTGTCTCCTCCCTCCTGACTACAATACTATAACTAGTGTCTATGGACCACTCTACTGTCTCCTCCATCCTGACAACAATACTATAACTAGTGTCTATGGACCACTCTACTGTCTCCTCCCTACTGACTACAATACTATAACTAGTGTCTATGGTCCACTCTACTGTGTGCTACTGACTACAATACTATAACTTGTGTCTATGGACCACTCTACTGTCTCCTACTGACAACAATACTATAACTAGTGTCTATGGACCACTCTACTGTCTCCTCCTGACTACAATACTATAACTAGTGTCTATGGACCACTCTACTGTCTCCTACTGACAACAATACTATAACTAGTTTCTATGGACCACTCTACTGTCTCCTACTGACTACAATACTATAACTAGTGTCTATGGACCACTCTACTGTCTCCTCCCTCCTGACAACAATACTATAACTAGTGTCTATGGACCACTCTACTGTCTCCTCCCTCCTGACAACAATACTATAACTAGTGTCTATGGACCACTCTACTGTCTCCTCCCTACTGACTACAATACTATAACTAGTGTCTATGGACCACTCTACTGTCTCCTATTGACAACAATACTATAACTAGTGTCTATGGACCACTCTACTGTCTCCTACTGACTACAATACTATAACTAGTGTCTATGGACCACTACTGTCTCCTACTGACAACAATACTATAACTAGTGTCTATGGACCACTCTACTGTCTCCTCTCTCCTGACTACAATACTATAACTAGTGTCTATGGACCACTCTACTGTCTCCTCCTGACTACAATACTATAACAGGTGTCTATGGACCACTCTGCTGTCTCCTACTGACTACAATACTATAACTAGTGTCTATGGACCACTCTACTGTCTCCTCCCTACTGACTACAATACTATAACTAGTGTCTTTGGACCACTCTACTGTCTCCTACTGACTACAATACTATAACTAGTGTCTATGGACCACTCTGCTGTCTCCTACTGACTACAATACTATAACTAGTGTCTATGGACCACTCTACTGTCTCCTTCCTACTGACTACAATACTATAACTAGTGTCTATGGACCACTCTACTGTCTCCTACTGACTACAATACTATAACTTGTGTCTATGGACCACTCTACTGTCTTCTACTGACTACAATACTATAACTAGTGTCTATGGACCACTCTACTGTCTCCTCCCTCCTGACTACAATACTATAACTAGTGTCTATGGACCACTCTACTGTCTCCTACTGACTACAATACTATAACTAGTGTCTATGGACCACTCTACTGTCTCCTCCCTCCTGACTACAATACTATAACTAGTGTCTATGGTCCACTCTACTGTCTCCTACTGACTACAATACTATAACTAGTGTCTATGGACCACTCTACTGTCTCCTACTGACTACAATACTATAACTAGTGTCTATGGACCACTCTACTGTCTCCTCCTGACTACAATACTATAACTAGTGTCTATGGACCACTCTACTGTCTCCTCCATCCTGACAACAATACTATAACTTGTGTCTATGGTCCACTCTACTGTGTCCTACTGACTACAATACTATAACTAGTGTCTATGGACCACTCTACTGTCTCCTACTGACAACAATACTATAACTAGTGTCTATGGACCACTCTACTGTCTCCTACTGACTACAATACTATAACTAGGGTCTATGGACCACTCTACTGTCTCCTACTGACTACAATACTATAACTAGTGTCTATGGACCATTCTACTGTCTCCTCCCTCCTGACAACAATACTATAACTAGTGTCTATTGACCACTCTACTGTCTCCTACTGACTACAATACTATAACTAGTGTCTATGGACCACTCTACTGTCTCCTCCCTCCTGACAACAATACTATAACTAGTGTCTATGGACCACTCTACTGTCTCCTACTGACAACAATACTATAACTAGTGTCTATGGACCACTCTACTGTCTCCTCCCTCCTGACAACAATACTATAACTAGTGTCTATGGACCACTCTACTGTCTCCTACTGACAACAATACTATAACTAGTGTCTATGGACCACTCTACTATGTCCTCCCTCCTGACAACAATACTATAACTAGTGTCTATGGACCACTCTACTATCTCCTCCCTCCTGACTACAATACTATAACTAGTGTCTATGGACCACTCTACTGTCTCCTCCCTCCTGACTACAATACTATAACTAGTGTCTATGGACCACTCTACTGTCTCCTACTGACTACAATACTATAACTAGTGTCAATGGACCACTCTACTGTCTCCTCCCTCCTGACTACAATACTATAACTAGTGTCTATGGACCACTCTACTGTCTCCTACTGACAACAATACTATAACTAGTGTCTATGGACCACTCTACTATCTCCTACTGACAACAATACTATAACTAGTGTCTATGGACCACTCTACTGTCTCCTACTGACAACAATACTATAACTAGTGTCTATGGACCACTCTACTGTCTCCTCCTGACTACAATACTATAACTAGTGTCTATGGACCACTCTACTGTCTCCTACTGACAACAATACTATAACTAGTGTCTATGGACCACTCTACTGTCTCCTGCTGACTACAATACTATAACTAGTGTCTATGGACCACTACTGTCTCCTACTGACTACAATACTATAACTAGTGTCTATGGACCACTCTACTGTCTCCTCCATCCTGACAACAATACTATAACTAGTGTCTATGGTCCACTCTACTGTGTCCTACTGACTACAATACTATAACTAGTGTCTATGGACCACTCTACTGTCTCCTACTGACAACAATACTATAACTAGTGTCTATGGACCACTCTACTGTCTCCTACTGACAACAATACTATAACTAGTGTCTATGGACCACTCTACTGTCTCCTCCTGACTACAATACTATAACTAGTGTCTATGGACCACTCTACTGTCTCCTACTGACAACAATACTATAACTAGTGTCTATGGACCACTCTACTGTCTCCTCCCTCCTGACAACAATACTATAACTAGTGTCTATGGACCACTCTACTGTCTCCTACTGACTACAATACTATAACTAGTGTCTATGGTCCACTCTACTGTCTCCTCCCTCCTGACAACAATACTATAACTAGTGTCTATGGACCACTCTACTGTCTCCTACTGACAACAATACTATAACTAGTGTCTATGGACCACTCTACTGTCTCCTACTGACTACAATACTATAACTAGTGTCTATGGACCACTCTACTGTCTCCTACTGACTACAATACTATAACTAGTGTCTATGGACCACTCTACTGTCTCCTACTGACTACAATACTATAACTAGTGTCTATGGACCACTACTGTCTCCTACTGACAACAATACTATAACTAGTGTCTATGGAGCACTCTATTGTCTCCTCCCTCCTGACTACAATACTATAACTAGTGTCTATGGACCACTCTACTGTCTCCTCCATCCTGACAACAATACTATAACTAGTGTCTATGGACCACTCTACTGTCTCCTCCCTACTGACTACAATACTATAACTAGTGTCTATGGTCCACTCTACTGTGTGCTACTGACTACAATACTATAACTTGTGTCTATGGACCACTCTACTGTCTCCTACTGACAACAATACTATAACTAGTGTCTATGGACCACTCTACTGTCTCCTCCTGACTACAATACTATAACTAGTGTCTATGGACCACTCTACTGTCTCCTACTGACAACAATACTATAACTAGTTTCTATGGACCACTCTACTGTCTCCTACTGACTACAATACTATAACTAGTGTCTATGGACCACTCTACTGTCTCCTCCCTCCTGACAACAATACTATAACTAGTGTCTATGGACCACTCTACTGTCTCCTCCCTCCTGACAACAATACTATAACTAGTGTCTTTGGACCACTCTACTGTCTCCTCCCTACTGACTACAATACTATAACTAGTGTCTATGGACCACTCTACTGTCTCCTACTGACAACAATACTATAACTAGTGTCTATGGACCACTCTACTGTCTCCTACTGACTACAATACTATAACTAGTGTCTATGGACCACTACTGTCTCCTACTGACAACAATACTATAACTAGTGTCTATGGACCACTCTACTGTCTCCTCTCTCCTGACTACAATACTATAACTAGTGTCTATGGACCACTCTACTGTCTCCTCCTGACTACAATACTATAACAGGTGTCTATGGACCACTCTGCTGTCTCCTACTGACTACAATACTATAACTAGTGTCTAAGGACCACTCTACTGTCTCCTACTGACTACAATACTATAACTAGTGTCTATTGACCACTCTACTGTCTCCTACTGACTACAATACTATAACTAGTGTCTATGGACCACTCTACTGTCTCCTCCCTACTGACTACAATACTATAACTAGTGTCTATGGACCACTCTACTGTCTCCTACTGACAACAATACTATAACTAGTGTCTATGGACCACTCTACTGTCTCCTCCCTACTGACTACAATACTATAACTAGTGTCTTTGGACCACTCTACTGTCTCCTACTGACTACAATACTATAACTAGTGTCTATGGACCACTCTGCTGTCTCCTACTGACTACAATACTATAACTAGTGTCTATGGACCACTCTACTGTCTCCTACTGACTACAATACTATAACTAGTGTCTATGGACCACTCTACTGTCTCCTTCCTACTGACTACAATACTATAACTAGTGTCTATGGACCACTCTACTGTCTCCTCCATCCTGACAACAATACTATAACTAGTGTCTATGGACCACTCTACTGTCTCCTACTGACTACAATACTATAACTAGTGTCTATGGACCACTCTACTGTCTCCTTCCTACTGACTACAATACTATAACTAGTGTCTATGGACCACTCTACTGTCTCCTCCATCCTGACAACAATACTATAACTAGTGTCTATGGACCACTCTACTGTCTCCTACTGACTACAATACTATAACTAGTGTCTATGGACCACTCTACTGTCTCCTCCTGACTACAATACTATAACTAGTGTCTATGGACCACTCTACTGTCTCCTCCATCCTGACAACAATACTATAACTTGTGTCTATGGTCCACTCTACTGTGTCCTACTGACTACAATACTATAACTAGTGTCTATGGACCACTCTACTGTCTCCTACTGACAACAATACTATAACTAGTGTCTATGGACCACTCTACTGTCTCCTACTGACTACAATACTATAACTAGGGTCTATGGACCACTCTACTGTCTCCTACTGACTACAATACTATAACTAGTGTCTATGGACCATTCTACTGTCTCCTCCCTCCTGACAACAATACTATAACTAGTGTCTATTGACCACTCTACTGTCTCCTACTGACTACAATACTATAACTAGTGTCTATGGACCACTCTACTGTCTCCTCCCTCCTGACAACAATACTATAACTAGTGTCTATGGACCACTCTACTGTCTCCTACTGACAACAATACTATAACTAGTGTCTATGGACCACTCTACTGTCTCCTCCCTCCTGACAACAATACTATAACTAGTGTCTATGGACCACTCTACTGTCTCCTACTGACAACAATACTATAACTAGTGTCTATGGACCACTCTACTATGTCCTCCCTCCTGACAACAATACTATAACTAGTGTCTATGGACCACTCTACTATCTCCTCCCTCCTGACTACAATACTATAACTAGTGTCTATGGACCACTCTACTGTCTCCTCCCTCCTGACTACAATACTATAACTAGTGTCTATGGACCACTCTACTGTCTCCTACTGACTACAATACTATAACTAGTGTCAATGGACCACTCTACTGTCTCCTCCCTCCTGACTACAATACTATAACTAGTGTCTATGGACCACTCTACTGTCTCCTACTGACAACAATACTATAACTAGTGTCTATGGACCACTCTACTATCTCCTCCCTCCTGACAACAATACTATAACTAGTGTCTATGGACTACTGTACTGTCTCCTCTCTCCTGACTACAATACTATAACTAGTGTCTATGGACCACTGTACTGTCTCCTCTCTCCTGACTACAATACTATAACTAGTGTCTATGGACCACTACTGTCTCCTCCATCCTGACAACAATACTATAACTAGTGTCTATGGACCACTCTGCTGTCTCCTACTGACTACAATACTATAACTAGTGTCTATGGACCACTCTACTGTCTCCTACTGACTACAATACTATAACTTGTGTCTATGGACCACTACTGACTACAATACTATAACTAGTGTCTATGGACCACTCTACTGTCTCCTCCCTCCTGACTACAATACTATAACTAGTGTCTATGGACCACTCTACTGTCTCCTACTGACAACAATACTATAACTAGTGTCTATGGACCACTCTACTGTCTCCTACTGACAACAATACTATAACTAGTGTCTATGGACCACTCTACTGTCTCCTCCCTCCTGACAACAATACTATAACTAGTGTCTATGGACCACTCTACTGTCTCCTACTGACTACAATACTATAACTAGTGTCTATGGACCACTACTGTCTCCTACTGACAACAATACTATAACTAGTGTCTATGGACCACTCTACTGTTTCCTCCATCCTGACTACAATACTATAACTAGTGTCTATGGACCACTCTACTGTCTCCTACTGACTACAATACTATAACTAGTGTCTATGGACCACTCTACTGTCTCCTACTGACTACAATACTATAACTAGTGTCTATGGACCACTCTACTGTCTCCTCCATCCTGACAACAATACTATAACTAGTGTCTATGGTCCACTCTACTGTGTGCTACTGACTACAATACTATAACTTGTGTCTATGGACCACTCTACTGTGTCCTCCTGACTACAATACTATAACTAGTGTCTATGGACCACTCTACTGTCTCCTACTGACAACAATACTATAACTAGTGTCTATGGACCACTCTACTGTCTCCTACTGACTACAATACTATAACTAGTGTCTATGGACCACTCTACTGTCTCCTCCATCCTGACAACAATACTATAACTAGTGTCTATGGGCCACTCTACTGTCTCCTCCCTACTGACTACAATACTATAACTAGTGTCTATGGACCACTCTACTGTCTCCTACTGACAACAATACTATAACTAGTGTCTATGGACCACTCTACTGTCTCCTACTGACTACAATACTATAACTAGTGTCTATGGACCACTACTGTCTCCTACTGACAACAATACTATAACTAGTGTCTATGGACCACTCTACTGTCTCCTCTCTCCTGACTACAATACTATAACTAGTGTCTATGGACCACTCTACTGTCTCCTACTGACAACAATACTATAACTAGTGTCTATGGATCACTCTACTGTCTCCCACTGACAACAATACTATAACTAGTGTCTATGGACCACTCTACTGTCTCCTCCCTACTGACTACAATACTATAACTAGTGTCTATGGACCACTCTACTGACTACAATACTATAACTAGTGTCTATGGACCACTCTACTGTCTCCTACTGACTACAATACTATAACTAGTGTCTATGGACCACTACTGTCTCCTACTGACTACAATACTATAACTAGTGTCTATGGACCACTCTACTGTCTCCTCCCTCCTGACTACAATACTATAACTAGTGTCTATGGACCACTCTACTGTCTCCTCCATCCTGACAACAATACTATAACTAGTGTCTATGGTCCACTCTACTGTGTCCTACTGACTACAATACTATAACTAGTGTCTATGGACCACTCTACTGTCTCCTACTGACAACAATACTATAACTAGTGTCTATGGACCACTCTACTGTCTCCTACTGACAACAATACTATAACTAGTGTCTATGGACCACTCTACTGTCTCCTCCTGACTACAATACTATAACTAGTGTCTATGGACCACTCTACTGTCTCCTACTGACAACAATACTATAACTAGTGTCTATGGACCACTCTACTGTCTCCTGCTGACTACAATACTATAACTAGTGTCTATGGACCACTACTGTCTCCTACTGACTACAATACTATAACTAGTGTCTATGGACCACTCTACTGTCTCCTCCATCCTGACAACAATACTATAACTAGTGTCTATGGACCACTCTACTGTCTCCTACTGACTACAATACTATAACTAGTGTCTATGGACCACTCTACTGTCTCCTACTGACTACAATACTATAACTAGTGTCTATGGACCACTCTACTGTCTCCTCCATCCTGACAACAATACTATAACTAGTGTCTATGGTCCACTCTACTGTGTGCTACTGACTACAATACTATAACTTGTGTCTATGGACCACTCTACTGTCTCCTCCCTACTGACTACAATACTATAACTAGTGTCTATGGACCACTCTACTGACTACAATACTATAACTAGTGTCTATGGACCACTCTACTGTCTCCTACTGACTACAATACTATAACTAGTGTCTATGGACCACTACTGTCTCCTACTGACTACAATACTATAACTAGTGTCTATGGACCACTCTACTGTCTCCTCCCTCCTGACTACAATACTATAACTAGTGTCTATGGACCACTCTACTGTCTCCTCCATCCTGACAACAATACTATAACTAGTGTCTATGGTCCACTCTACTGTGTCCTACTGACTACAATACTATAACTAGTGTCTATGGACCACTCTACTGTCTCCTACTGACAACAATACTATAACTAGTGTCTATGGACCACTCTACTGTCTCCTACTGACAACAATACTATAACTAGTGTCTATGGACCACTCTACTGTCTCCTCCTGACTACAATACTATAACTAGTGTCTATGGACCACTCTACTGTCTCCTACTGACAACAATACTATAACTAGTGTCTATGGACCACTCTACTGTCTCCTGCTGACTACAATACTATAACTAGTGTCTATGGACCACTACTGTCTCCTACTGACTACAATACTATAACTAGTGTCTATGGACCACTCTACTGTCTCCTCCATCCTGACAACAATACTATAACTAGTGTCTATGGTCCACTCTACTGTGTCCTACTGACTACAATACTATAACTAGTGTCTATGGACCACTCTACTGTCTCCTACTGACAACAATACTATAACTAGTGTCTATGGACCACTCTACTGTCTCCTACTGACAACAATACTATAACTAGTGTCTATGGACCACTCTACTGTCTCCTCCTGACTACAATACTATAACTAGTGTCTATGGACCACTCTACTGTCTCCTACTGACAACAATACTATAACTAGTGTCTATGGACCACTCTACTGTCTCCTCCCTCCTGACAACAATACTATAACTAGTGTCTATGGACCACTCTACTGTCTCCTACTGACAACAATACTATAACTAGTGTCTATGGACCACTCTACTGTCTCCTACTGACTACAATACTATAACTAGTGTCTATGGACCACTCTACTGTCTCCTACTGACTACAATACTATAACTAGTGTCTATGGACCACTCTACTGTCTCCTACTGACTACAATACTATAACTAGTGTCTATGGACCACTACTGTCTCCTACTGACAACAATACTATAACTAGTGTCTATGGACCACTCTATTGTCTCCTCCCTCCTGACTACAATACTATAACTAGTGTCTATGGACCACTCTACTGTCTCCTCCATCCTGACAACAATACTATAACTAGTGTCTATGGACCACTCTACTGTCTCCTCCCTACTGACTACAATACTATAACTAGTGTCTATGGTCCACTCTACTGTGTGCTACTGACTACAATACTATAACTTGTGTCTATGGACCACTCTACTGTCTCCTACTGACAACAATACTATAACTAGTGTCTATGGACCACTCTACTGTCTCCTCCTGACTACAATACTATAACTAGTGTCTATGGACCACTCTACTGTCTCCTACTGACAACAATACTATAACTAGTTTCTATGGACCACTCTACTGTCTCCTACTGACTACAATACTATAACTAGTGTCTATGGACCACTCTACTGTCTCCTCCCTCCTGACAACAATACTATAACTAGTGTCTATGGACCACTCTACTGTCTCCTCCCTCCTGACAACAATACTATAACTAGTGTCTATGGACCACTCTACTGTCTCCTCCCTACTGACTACAATACTATAACTAGTGTCTATGGACCACTCTACTGTCTCCTATTGACAACAATACTATAACTAGTGTCTATGGACCACTCTACTGTCTCCTACTGACTACAATACTATAACTAGTGTCTATGGACCACTACTGTCTCCTACTGACAACAATACTATAACTAGTGTCTATGGACCACTCTACTGTCTCCTCTCTCCTGACTACAATACTATAACTAGTGTCTATGGACCACTCTACTGTCTCCTCCTGACTACAATACTATAACAGGTGTCTATGGACCACTCTGCTGTCTCCTACTGACTACAATACTATAACTAGTGTCTATGGACCACTCTACTGTCTCCTCCCTACTGACTACAATACTATAACTAGTGTCTTTGGACCACTCTACTGTCTCCTACTGACTACAATACTATAACTAGTGTCTATGGACCACTCTGCTGTCTCCTACTGACTACAATACTATAACTAGTGTCTATGGACCACTCTACTGTCTCCTTCCTACTGACTACAATACTATAACTAGTGTCTATGGACCACTCTACTGTCTCCTACTGACTACAATACTATAACTTGTGTCTATGGACCACTCTACTGTCTTCTACTGACTACAATACTATAACTAGTGTCTATGGACCACTCTACTGTCTCCTCCCTCCTGACTACAATACTATAACTAGTGTCTATGGACCACTCTACTGTCTCCTACTGACTACAATACTATAACTAGTGTCTATGGACCACTCTACTGTCTCCTCCCTCCTGACTACAATACTATAACTAGTGTCTATGGTCCACTCTACTGTCTCCTACTGACTACAATACTATAACTAGTGTCTATGGACCACTCTACTGTCTCCTACTGACTACAATACTATAACTAGTGTCTATGGACCACTCTACTGTCTCCTCCTGACTACAATACTATAACTAGTGTCTATGGACCACTCTACTGTCTCCTCCATCCTGACAACAATACTATAACTTGTGTCTATGGTCCACTCTACTGTGTCCTACTGACTACAATACTATAACTAGTGTCTATGGACCACTCTACTGTCTCCTACTGACAACAATACTATAACTAGTGTCTATGGACCACTCTACTGTCTCCTACTGACTACAATACTATAACTAGGGTCTATGGACCACTCTACTGTCTCCTACTGACTACAATACTATAACTAGTGTCTATGGACCATTCTACTGTCTCCTCCCTCCTGACAACAATACTATAACTAGTGTCTATTGACCACTCTACTGTCTCCTACTGACTACAATACTATAACTAGTGTCTATGGACCACTCTACTGTCTCCTCCCTCCTGACAACAATACTATAACTAGTGTCTATGGACCACTCTACTGTCTCCTACTGACAACAATACTATAACTAGTGTCTATGGACCACTCTACTGTCTCCTCCCTCCTGACAACAATACTATAACTAGTGTCTATGGACCACTCTACTGTCTCCTACTGACAACAATACTATAACTAGTGTCTATGGACCACTCTACTATGTCCTCCCTCCTGACAACAATACTATAACTAGTGTCTATGGACCACTCTACTATCTCCTCCCTCCTGACTACAATACTATAACTAGTGTCTATGGACCACTCTACTGTCTCCTCCCTCCTGACTACAATACTATAACTAGTGTCTATGGACCACTCTACTGTCTCCTACTGACTACAATACTATAACTAGTGTCAATGGACCACTCTACTGTCTCCTCCCTCCTGACTACAATACTATAACTAGTGTCTATGGACCACTCTACTGTCTCCTACTGACAACAATACTATAACTAGTGTCTATGGACCACTCTACTATCTCCTCCCTCCTGACAACAATACTATAACTAGTGTCTATGGACTACTGTACTGTCTCCTCTCTCCTGACTACAATACTATAACTAGTGTCTATGGACCACTGTACTGTCTCCTCTCTCCTGACTACAATACTATAACTAGTGTCTATGGACCACTCTACTGTCTCCTACTGACAACAATACTATAACTAGTGTCTATGGACCACTCTACTGTCTCCTACTGACAACAATACTATAACTAGTGTCTATGGACCACTCTACTGTCTCCTCCTGACTACAATACTATAACTAGTGTCTATGGACCACTCTACTGTCTCCTACTGACAACAATACTATAACTAGTGTCTATGGACCACTCTACTGTCTCCTGCTGACTACAATACTATAACTAGTGTCTATGGACCACTACTGTCTCCTACTGACTACAATACTATAACTAGTGTCTATGGACCACTCTACTGTCTCCTCCATCCTGACAACAATACTATAACTAGTGTCTATGGTCCACTCTACTGTGTCCTACTGACTACAATACTATAACTAGTGTCTATGGACCACTCTACTGTCTCCTACTGACAACAATACTATAACTAGTGTCTATGGACCACTCTACTGTCTCCTACTGACAACAATACTATAACTAGTGTCTATGGACCACTCTACTGTCTCCTCCTGACTACAATACTATAACTAGTGTCTATGGACCACTCTACTGTCTCCTACTGACAACAATACTATAACTAGTGTCTATGGACCACTCTACTGTCTCCTCCCTCCTGACAACAATACTATAACTAGTGTCTATGGACCACTCTACTGTCTCCTACTGACTACAATACTATAACTAGTGTCTATGGTCCACTCTACTGTCTCCTCCCTCCTGACAACAATACTATAACTAGTGTCTATGGACCACTCTACTGTCTCCTACTGACAACAATACTATAACTAGTGTCTATGGACCACTCTACTGTCTCCTACTGACTACAATACTATAACTAGTGTCTATGGACCACTCTACTGTCTCCTACTGACTACAATACTATAACTAGTGTCTATGGACCACTCTACTGTCTCCTACTGACTACAATACTATAACTAGTGTCTATGGACCACTACTGTCTCCTACTGACAACAATACTATAACTAGTGTCTACGGAGCACTCTATTGTCTCCTCCCTCCTGACTACAATACTATAACTAGTGTCTATGGACCACTCTACTGTCTCCTCCATCCTGACAACAATACTATAACTAGTGTCTATGGACCACTCTACTGTCTCCTCCCTACTGACTACAATACTATAACTAGTGTCTATGGTCCACTCTACTGTGTGCTACTGACTACAATACTATAACTTGTGTCTATGGACCACTCTACTGTCTCCTACTGACAACAATACTATAACTAGTGTCTATGGACCACTCTACTGTCTCCTCCTGACTACAATACTATAACTAGTGTCTATGGACCACTCTACTGTCTCCTACTGACAACAATACTATAACTAGTTTCTATGGACCACTCTACTGTCTCCTACTGACTACAATACTATAACTAGTGTCTATGGACCACTCTACTGTCTCCTCCCTCCTGACAACAATACTATAACTAGTGTCTATGGACCACTCTACTGTCTCCTCCCTCCTGACAACAATACTATAACTAGTGTCTATGGACCACTCTACTGTCTCCTCCCTACTGACTACAATACTATAACTAGTGTCTATGGACCACTCTACTGTCTCCTACTGACAACAATACTATAACTAGTGTCTATGGACCACTCTACTGTCTCCTACTGACTACAATACTATAACTAGTGTCTATGGACCACTACTGTCTCCTACTGACAACAATACTATAACTAGTGTCTATGGACCACTCTACTGTCTCCTCTCTCCTGACTACAATACTATAACTAGTGTCTATGGACCACTCTACTGTCTCCTCCTGACTACAATACTATAACAGGTGTCTATGGACCACTCTGCTGTCTCCTACTGACTACAATACTATAACTAGTGTCTAAGGACCACTCTACTGTCTCCTACTGACTACAATACTATAACTAGTGTCTATTGACCACTCTACTGTCTCCTACTGACTACAATACTATAACTAGTGTCTATGGACCACTCTACTGTCTCCTCCCTACTGACTACAATACTATAACTAGTGTCTATGGACCACTCTACTGTCTCCTACTGACAACAATACTATAACTAGTGTCTATGGACCACTCTACTGTCTCCTCCCTACTGACTACAATACTATAACTAGTGTCTTTGGACCACTCTACTGTCTCCTACTGACTACAATACTATAACTAGTGTCTATGGACCACTCTGCTGTCTCCTACTGACTACAATACTATAACTAGTGTCTATGGACCACTCTACTGTCTCCTACTGACTACAATACTATAACTAGTGTCTATGGACCACTCTACTGTCTCCTTCCTACTGACTACAATACTATAACTAGTGTCTATGGACCACTCTACTGTCTCCTCCATCCTGACAACAATACTATAACTAGTGTCTATGGACCACTCTACTGTCTCCTACTGACTACAATACTATAACTAGTGTCTATGGACCACTCTACTGTCTCCTTCCTACTGACTACAATACTATAACTAGTGTCTATGGACCACTCTACTGTCTCCTCCATCCTGACAACAATACTATAACTAGTGTCTATGGACCACTCTACTGTCTCCTCCCTCCTGACTACAATACTATAACTAGTGTCTATGGACCACTCTACTGTCTCCTACTGACTACAATACTATAACTAGTGTCTATGGACCACTCTACTGTCTCCTCCTGACTACAATACTATAACTAGTGTCTATGGACCACTCTACTGTCTCCTCCATCCTGACAACAATACTATAACTTGTGTCTATGGTCCACTCTACTGTGTCCTACTGACTACAATACTATAACTAGTGTCTATGGACCACTCTACTGTCTCCTACTGACAACAATACTATAACTAGTGTCTATGGACCACTCTACTGTCTCCTACTGACTACAATACTATAACTAGGGTCTATGGACCACTCTACTGTCTCCTACTGACTACAATACTATAACTAGTGTCTATGGACCATTCTACTGTCTCCTCCCTCCTGACAACAATACTATAACTAGTGTCTATTGACCACTCTACTGTCTCCTACTGACTACAATACTATAACTAGTGTCTATGGACCACTCTACTGTCTCCTCCCTCCTGACAACAATACTATAACTAGTGTCTATGGACCACTCTACTGTCTCCTACTGACAACAATACTATAACTAGTGTCTATGGACCACTCTACTGTCTCCTCCCTCCTGACAACAATACTATAACTAGTGTCTATGGACCACTCTACTGTCTCCTACTGACAACAATACTATAACTAGTGTCTATGGACCACTCTACTGTCTCCTCCTGACTACAATACTATAACTAGTGTCTATGGACCACTCTACTGTCTCCTCCATCCTGACAACAATACTATAACTTGTGTCTATGGTCCACTCTACTGTGTCCTACTGACTACAATACTATAACTAGTGTCTATGGACCACTCTACTGTCTCCTACTGACAACAATACTATAACTAGTGTCTATGGACCACTCTACTGTCTCCTACTGACTACAATACTATAACTAGGGTCTATGGACCACTCTACTGTCTCCTACTGACTACAATACTATAACTAGTGTCTATGGACCATTCTACTGTCTCCTCCCTCCTGACAACAATACTATAACTAGTGTCTATTGACCACTCTACTGTCTCCTACTGACTACAATACTATAACTAGTGTCTATGGACCACTCTACTGTCTCCTCCCTCCTGACAACAATACTATAACTAGTGTCTATGGACCACTCTACTGTCTCCTACTGACAACAATACTATAACTAGTGTCTATGGACCACTCTACTGTCTCCTCCCTCCTGACAACAATACTATAACTAGTGTCTATGGACCACTCTACTGTCTCCTACTGACAACAATACTATAACTAGTGTCTATGGACCACTCTACTATGTCCTCCCTCCTGACAACAATACTATAACTAGTGTCTATGGACCACTCTACTATCTCCTCCCTCCTGACTACAATACTATAACTAGTGTCTATGGACCACTCTACTGTCTCCTCCCTCCTGACTACAATACTATAACTAGTGTCTATGGACCACTCTACTGTCTCCTACTGACTACAATACTATAACTAGTGTCAATGGACCACTCTACTGTCTCCTCCCTCCTGACTACAATACTATAACTAGTGTCTATGGACCACTCTACTGTCTCCTACTGACAACAATACTATAACTAGTGTCTATGGACCACTCTACTATCTCCTCCCTCCTGACAACAATACTATAACTAGTGTCTATGGACTACTGTACTGTCTCCTCTCTCCTGACTACAATACTATAACTAGTGTCTATGGACCACTGTACTGTCTCCTCTCTCCTGACTACAATACTATAACTAGTGTCTATGGACCACTACTGTCTCCTCCATCCTGACAACAATACTATAACTAGTGTCTATGGACCACTCTGCTGTCTCCTACTGACTACAATACTATAACTAGTGTCTATGGTCCACTCTACTGTCTCCTCTCTCCTGACTACACTACTATAACTAGTGTCTATGGACCACTACTGTCTCCTCCATCCTGACAACAATACTATAACTAGTGTCTATGGACCACTCTGCTGTCTCCTACTGACTACAATACTATAACTAGTGTCTATGGACCACTCTACTGTCTCCTACTGACTACAATACTATAACTAGTGTCTATGGACCACTCTACTGTCTCCTCCCTCCTGACTACAATACTATAACTAGTGTCTATGGACCACTCTACTGTCTCCTCCCTACTGACTACAATACTATAACTAGTGTCTATGGACCACTCTACTGTCTCCTACTGACTACAATACTATAACTAGTGTCTATGGACCACTCTACTGTCTCCTACTGACAACAATACTATAACTAGTGTCTATGGACCACTCTACTGTCTCCTCCCTCCTGACTACAATACTATAACTAGTGTCTATGGACCACTCTACTGTCTCCTACTGACTACAATACTATAACTAGTGTCTATGGACCACTACTGTCTCCTACTGACAACAATACTATAACTAGTGTCTATGGACCACTCTACTGTCTCCTCCTGACAACAATACTATAACTAGTGTCTATGGTCCACTCTACTGTGTGCTACTGACAACAATACTATAACTAGTGTCTATGGACCACTCTACTGTCTCCTACTGACTACAATACTATAACTAGTGTCTATGGACCACTCTACTGTCTCCTACTGACAACAATACTATAACTAGTGTCTATGGACCACTCTACTGTCTCCTCCCTACTGACTACAATACTATAACTAGTGTCTATGGACCACTCTACTGTCTCCTACTGACAACAATACTATAACTAGTGTCTATGGACCACTCTACTGTCTCCTACTGACTACAATACTATAACTAGTGTCTATGGACCACTACTGTCTCCTACTGACAACAATACTATAACTAGTGTCTATGGACCACTCTACTGTCTCCTCCCTCCTGACTACAATACTATAACTAGTGTCTATGGACCACTCTACTGTCTCCTACTGACTACAATACTATAACTAGTGTCTATGGACCACTCTCCTGTCTCCTACTGACTACAATACTATAACTAGTGTCTACAGACCACTCCACTGTCTCCTACTGACTACAATACTATAACTAGTGTCTATGGACCACTCTACTGTCTCCTAATGACTACAATACTATAACTAGTGTCTATGGACCACTCTACTGTCTCCTCCCTACTGACTACAATACTATAACTAGTGTCTATGGACCACTCTACTGTCTCCTCTCTCCTGACTACAATACTATAACTAGTGTCTATGGACCACTCTACTGTCTCCTCCTGACTACAATACTATAACAGGTGTCTATGGACCACTCTGCTGTCTCCTACTGACTACAATACTATAACTAGTGTCTATGGACCACTCTACTGTCTCCTACTGACTACAATACTATAACTAGTGTCTATGGACCACTCTACTGTCTCCTCCCTCCTGACTACAATACTATAACTAGTGTCTATGGACCACTCTACTGTCTCCTCTCTCCTGACTACAATACTATAACTAGTGTCTACAGACCACTCTACTGTCTCCTACTGACTACAATACTATAACTAGTGTCTATGGACCACTCTACTGTCTCCTACTGACTACAATACTATAACTAGTGTCTATGGACCACTCTACTGTCTCCTACTGACTACAATACTATAACTAGTGTCTATGGACCACTCTACTGTCTCCTCCTGACTACAATACTATAACTAGTGTCTATGGACCACTCTACTGTCTCCTACTGACAACAATACTATAACTAGTGTCTATGGACCACTCTACTGTCTCCTACTGACTACAATACTATAACTAGTGTCTATGGACCACTACTGTCTCCTACTGACTACAATACTATAACTAGTGTCTATGGACCACTCTACTGTCTCCTACTGACTACAATACTATAACTAGTGTCTATGGACCACTCTACTGTCTCCTCTCTCCTGACTACAATACTATAACTAGTGTCTATGGACCACTCTACTGTCTCCTCCCTCCTGACTACAATACTATAACTAGTGTCTATGGACCACTCTACTGTCTCCTACTGACTACAATACTATAACTAGTGTCTATGGACCACTCTACTGTCTCCTACTGACTACAATACTATAACTAGTGTCTATGGACCACTCTACTGTCTCCTACTGACAACAATACTATAACTAGTGTCTATGGACCACTCTACTGTCTCCTCCCTCCTGACTACAATACTATAACAGGTGTCTATGGACCACTCTGCTGTCTCCTACTGACTACAATACTATAACTAGTGTCTATGGACCACTCTACTGTCTCCTCCTGACTACAATACTATAACTAGTGTCTATGGACCACTCTACTGTCTCCTACTGACAACAATACTATAACTAGTGTCTATGGACCACTCTACTGTCTCCTACTGACTACAATACTATAACTAGTGTCTATGGACCACTACTGTCTCCTACTGACTACAATACTATAACTAGTGTCTATGGACCACTCTACTGTCTCCTACTGACTACAATACTATAACTAGTGTCTATGGACCACTCTACTGTCTCCTCTCTCCTGACTACAATACTATAACTAGTGTCTATGGACCACTCTACTGTCTCCTCCCTACTGACTACAATACTATAACTAGTGTCTATGGACCACTCTACTGTCTCCTCCCTACTGACTACAATACTATAACTAGTGTCTATGGACCACTCTACTGTCTCCTACTGACTACAATACTATAACTAGTGTCTATGGACCACTCTACTGTCTCCTACTGACAACAATACTATAACTAGTGTCTATGGACCACTCTACTGTCTCCTCCCTCCTGACTACAATACTATAACAGGTGTCTATGGACCACTCTGCTGTCTCCTACTGACTACAATACTATAACTAGTGTCTATGGACCACTCTACTGTCTCCTACTGACTACAATACTATAACTAGTGTCTACAGACCACTCCACTGTCTCCTACTGACTACAATACTATAACTAGTGTCTATGGACCACTCTACTGTCTCCTAATGACTACAATACTATAACTAGTGTCTATGGACCACTCTACTGTCTCCTCCCTACTGACTACAATACTATAACTAGTGTCTATGGACCACTCTACTGTCTCTTCTCTCCTGACTACAATACTATAACTAGTGTCTATGGACCACTCTACTGTCTCCTCCTGACTACAATACTATAACAGGTGTCTATGGACCACTCTGCTGTCTCCTACTGACTACAATACTATAACTAGTGTCTATGGACCACTCTACTCTCTCCTACTGACTACAATACTATAACTAGTGTCTATGGACCACTCTACTGTCTCCTCCCTCCTGACTACAATACTATAACTAGTGTCTATGGACCACTCTACTGTCTCCTCTCTCCTGACTACAATACTATAACTAGTGTCTACAGACCACTCTACTGTCTCCTACTGACTACAATACTATAACTAGTGTCTATGGACCACTCTACTGTCTCCTACTGACTACAATACTATAACTAGTGTCTATGGACCACTCTACTGTCTCCTACTGACTACAATACTATAACTAGTGTCTATGGACCACTCTACTGTCTCCTCCTGACTACAATACTATAACTAGTGTCTATGGACCACTCTACTGTCTCCTACTGACAACAATACTATAACTAGTGTCTATGGACCACTCTACTGTCTCCTACTGACTACAATACTATAACTAGTGTCTATGGACCACTACTGTCTCCTACTGACTACAATACTATAACTAGTGTCTATGGACCACTCTACTGTCTCCTACTGACTACAATACTATAACTAGTGTCTATGGACCACTCTACTGTCTCCTCTCTCCTGACTACAATACTATAACTAGTGTCTATGGACCACTCTACTGTCTCCTCCCTCCTGACTACAATACTATAACTAGTGTCTATGGACCACTCTACTGTCTCCTACTGACTACAATACTATAACTAGTGTCTATGGACCACTCTACTGTCTCCTACTGACTACAATACTATAACTAGTGTCTATGGACCACTCTACTGTCTCCTACTGACAACAATACTATAACTAGTGTCTATGGACCACTCTACTGTCTCCTACTGACTACAATACTATAACTAGTGTCTATGGACCACTCTACTGTCTCCTACTGACTACAATACTATAACTAGTGTCTATGGACCACTCTACTGTCTCCTACTGACAACAATACTATAACTAGTGTCTATGGACCACTCTACTGACTACAATACTATAACTAGTGTCTATGGACCACTCTACTGTCTCCTACTGACTACAATACTATAACTAGTGTCTATGGACCACTCTACTGTCTCCTACTGACTACAATACTATAACTAGTGTCTATGGACCACTACTGTCTCCTACTGACTACAATACTATAACTAGTGTCTATGGACCACTCTACTGACTACAATACTATAACTAGTGTCTATGGACCACTCTACTGTCTCCTACTGACTACAATACTATAACTTGTGTCTATGGACCACTACTGACTACAATACTATAACTAGTGTCTATGGACCACTCTACTGTCTCCTCCCTCCTGACTACAATACTATAACTAGTGTCTATGGACCACTCTACTGTCTCCTACTGACAACAATACTATAACTAGTGTCTATGGACCACTCTACTGTCTCCTACTGACAACAATACTATAACTAGTGTCTATGGACCACTCTACTGTCTCCTCCCTCCTGACAACAATACTATAACTAGTGTCTATGGACCACTCTACTGTCTCCTACTGACTACAATACTATAACTAGTGTCTATGGACCACTACTGTCTCCTACTGACAACAATACTATAACTAGTGTCTATGGACCACTCTACTGTTTCCTCCATCCTGACTACAATACTATAACTAGTGTCTATGGACCACTCTACTGTCTCCTACTGACTACAATACTATAACTAGTGTCTATGGACCACTCTACTGTCTCCTACTGACTACAATACTATAACTAGTGTCTATGGACCACTCTACTGTCTCCTCCATCCTGACAACAATACTATAACTAGTGTCTATGGTCCACTCTACTGTGTGCTACTGACTACAATACTATAACTTGTGTCTATGGACCACTCTACTGTCTCCTCCTGACTACAATACTATAACTAGTGTCTATGGACCACTCTACTGTCTCCTACTGACAACAATACTATAACTAGTGTCTATGGACCACTCTACTGTCTCCTCCATCCTGACAACAATACTATAACTAGTGTCTATGGGCCACTCTACTGTCTCCTCCCTACTGACTACAATACTATAACTAGTGTCTATGGACCACTCTACTGTCTCCTACTGACAACAATACTATAACTAGTGTCTATGGACCACTCTACTGTCTCCTACTGACTACAATACTATAACTAGTGTCTATGGACCACTACTGTCTCCTACTGACAACAATACTATAACTAGTGTCTATGGACCACTCTACTGTCTCCTCTCTCCTGACTACAATACTATAACTAGTGTCTATGGACCACTCTACTGTCTCCTACTGACAACAATACTATAACTAGTGTCTATGGATCACTCTACTGTCTCCCACTGACAACAATACTATAACTAGTGTCTATGGACCACTCTACTGTCTCCTCCCTACTGACTACAATACTATAACTAGTGTCTATGGACCACTCTACTGACTACAATACTATAACTAGTGTCTATGGACCACTCTACTGTCTCCTCCATCCTGACAACAATACTATAACTAGTGTCTATGGTCCACTCTACTGTGTCCTACTGACTACAATACTATAACTAGTGTCTATGGACCACTCTACTGTCTCCTACTGACAACAATACTATAACTAGTGTCTATGGACCACTCTACTGTCTCCTACTGACAACAATACTATAACTAGTGTCTATGGACCACTCTACTGTCTCCTCCTGACTACAATACTATAACTAGTGTCTATGGACCACTCTACTGTCTCCTACTGACAACAATACTATAACTAGTGTCTATGGACCACTCTACTGTCTCCTGCTGACTACAATACTATAACTAGTGTCTATGGACCACTACTGTCTCCTACTGACTACAATACTATAACTAGTGTCTATGGACCACTCTACTGTCTCCTCCCTCCTGACTACAATACTATAACTAGTGTCTATGGACCACTCTACTGTCTCCTCCATCCTGACAACAATACTATAACTAGTGTCTATGGACCACTCTACTGTCTCCTACTGACAACAATACTATAACTAGTGTCTATGGACCACTCTACTGTCTCCTCCTGACTACAATACTATAACTAGTGTCTATGGACCACTCTACTGTCTCCTACTGACAACAATACTATAACTAGTGTCTATGGACCACTCTACTGTCTCCTCCCTCCTGACAACAATACTATAACTAGTGTCTATGGACCACTCTACTGTCTCCTACTGACTACAATACTATAACTAGTGTCTATGGTCCACTCTACTGTCTCCTCCCTCCTGACAACAATACTATAACTAGTGTCTATGGACCACTCTACTGTCTCCTACTGACAACAATACTATAACTAGTGTCTATGGACCACTCTACTGTCTCCTACTGACTACAATACTATAACTAGTGTCTATGGACCACTCTACTGTCTCCTACTGACTACAATACTATAACTAGTGTCTATGGACCACTCTACTGTCTCCTACTGACTACAATACTATAACTAGTGTCTATGGACCACTACTGTCTCCTACTGACAACAATACTATAACTAGTGTCTATGGACCACTCTATTGTCTCCTCCCTCCTGACTACAATACTATAACTAGTGTCTATGGACCACTCTACTGTCTCCTCCATCCTGACAACAATACTATAACTAGTGTCTATGGACCACTCTACTGTCTCCTCCCTACTGACTACAATACTATAACTAGTGTCTATGGTCCACTCTACTGTGTGCTACTGACTACAATACTATAACTTGTGTCTATGGACCACTCTACTGTCTCCTACTGACAACAATACTATAACTAGTGTCTATGGACCACTCTACTGTCTCCTCCTGACTACAATACTATAACTAGTGTCTATGGACCACTCTACTGTCTCCTACTGACAACAATACTATAACTAGTTTCTATGGACCACTCTACTGTCTCCTACTGACTACAATACTATAACTAGTGTCTATGGACCACTCTACTGTCTCCTCCCTCCTGACAACAATACTATAACTAGTGTCTATGGACCACTCTACTGTCTCCTCCCTCCTGACAACAATACTATAACTAGTGTCTATGGACCACTCTACTGTCTCCTCCCTACTGACTACAATACTATAACTAGTGTCTATGGACCACTCTACTGTCTCCTACTGACTACAATACTATAACTAGTGTCTATGGACCACTCTACTGTCTCCTACTGACTACAATACTATAACTAGTGTCTATGGACCACTACTGTCTCCTACTGACAACAATACTATAACTAGTGTCTATGGACCACTCTACTGTCTCCTACTGACTACAATACTATAACTAGTGTCTATGGACCACTCTACTGTCTCCTCCCTCCTGACAACAATACTATAACTAGTGTCTATGGACCACTCTACTGTCTCCTCCCTCCTGACAACAATACTATAACTAGTGTCTATGGACCACTCTACTGTCTCCTCCCTACTGACTACAATACTATAACTAGTGTCTATGGACCACTCTACTGTCTCCTACTGACAACAATACTATAACTAGTGTCTATGGACCACTCTACTGTCTCCTACTGACTACAATACTATAACTAGTGTCTATGGACCACTACTGTCTCCTACTGACAACAATACTATAACTAGTGTCTATGGACCACTCTACTGTCTCCTCTCTCCTGACTACAATACTATAACAGGTGTCTATGGACCACTCTGCTGTCTCCTACTGACTACAATACTATAACTAGTGTCTAAGGACCACTCTACTGTCTCCTACTGACTACAATACTATAACTAGTGTCTATTGACCACTCTACTGTCTCCTACTGACTACAATACTATAACTAGTGTCTATGGACCACTCTACTGTCTCCTCCCTCCTGACTACAATACTATAACTAGTGTCTATGGACCACTCTACTGTCTCCTACTGACTACAATACTATAACTAGTGTCTATGGACCACTCTACTGTCTCCTCCCTCCTGACAACAATACTATAACTAGTGTCTATGGACCACTCTACTGTCTCCTCCCTCCTGACAACAATACTATAACTAGTGTCTATGGACCACTCTACTGTCTCCTCCCTACTGACTACAATACTATAACTAGTGTCTATGGACCACTCTACTGTCTCCTACTGACAACAATACTATAACTAGTGTCTATGGACCACTCTACTGTCTCCTACTGACTACAATACTATAACTAGTGTCTATGGACCACTACTGTCTCCTACTGACAACAATACTATAACTAGTGTCTATGGACCACTCTACTGTCTCCTCTCTCCTGACTACAATACTATAACAGGTGTCTATGGACCACTCTGCTGTCTCCTACTGACTACAATACTATAACTAGTGTCTAAGGACCACTCTACTGTCTCCTACTGACTACAATACTATAACTAGTGTCTATTGACCACTCTACTGTCTCCTACTGACTACAATACTATAACTAGTGTCTATGGACCACTCTACTGTCTCCTCCCTCCTGACTACAATACTATAACTAGTGTCTATGGACCACTCTACTGTCTCCTACTGACTACAATACTATAACTAGTGTCTATGGACCACTCTACTGTCTCCTCCCTCCTGACTACAATACTATAACTAGTGTCTATGGACCACTCTACTGTCTCCTACTGACAACAATACTATAACTAGTGTCTATGGACCACTCTACTGTCTCCTCCCTACTGACTACAATACTATAACTAGTGTCTATGGACCACTCTACTGTCTCCTACTGACTACAATACTATAACTAGTGTCTATGGACCACTCTACTGTCTCCTCCCTCCTGACTACAATACTATAACTAGTGTCTATGGACCACTCTACTGTCTCCTCCCTCCTGACTACAATACTATAACTAGTGTCTATGGACCACTCTACTGTCTCCTACTGACTACAATACTATAACTAGTGTCTATGTACCACTCTACTGTCTCCTCCCTACTGACTACAATACTATAACTAGTGTCTATGGACCACTCTACTGTCTCCTACTGACTACAATACTATAACTAGTGTCTATGGACCACTCTACTGTCTCCTACTGACTACAATACTATAACTAGTTTCTATGGACCACTCTACTGTCTCCTACTGACAACAATACTATAACTAGTGTCTATGGTCCACTCTACTGTCTCCTCCTGACTACAATACTATAACTAGTTTCTATGGACCACTCTACTGTCTCCTCCCTCCTGACTACAATACTATAACTAGTGTCTATGGACCACTCTACTGTCTCCTCCCTCCTGACTACAATACTATAACTAGTGTCTATGGACCACTCTACTGTCTCCTCCATCCTGACAACAATACTATAACTAGTGTCTATGGTCCACTCTACTGTGTGCTACTGACTACAATACTATAACTTGTGTCTATGGACCACTCTACTGTCTCCTACTGACAACAATACTATAACTAGTGTCTATGGACCACTACTGTCTCCTCTCTCCTGACTACAATACTATAACTAGTGTCTACAGACCACTCTACTGTCTCCTACTGACTACAATACTATAACTAGTGTCTATGGACCACTCTACTGTCTCCTACTGACTACAATACTATAACTAGTGTCTATGGACCACTCTACTGTCTCCTACTGACTACAATACTATAACTAGTGTCTATGGACCACTCTACTGTCTCCTACTGACTACAATACTATAACTAGTGTCTATGGACCACTACTGTCTCCTACTGACTACAATACTATAACTAGTGTCTATGGACCACTCTACTGTCTCCTACTGACTACAATACTATAACTAGTGTCTATGGACCACTCTACTGTCTCCTCTCTCCTGACTACAATACTATAACTAGTGTCTATGGACCACTCTACTGTCTCCTCCCTCCTGACTACAATACTATAACTAGTGTCTATGGACCACTCTACTGTCTCCTACTGACTACAATACTATAACTAGTGTCTATGGACCACTCTACTGTCTCCTACTGACTACAATACTATAACTAGTGTCTATGGACCACTCTACTGTCTCCTACTGACAACAATACTATAACTAGTGTCTATGGACCACTCTACTGTCTCCTACTGACTACAATACTATAACTAGTGTCTATGGACCACTCTACTGTCTCCTACTGACTACAATACTATAACTAGTGTCTATGGACCACTCTACTGTCTCCTACTGACAACAATACTATAACTAGTGTCTATGGACCACTCTACTGACTACAATACTATAACTAGTGTCTATGGACCACTCTACTGACTACAATACTATAACTAGTGTCTATGGACCACTCTACTGTCTCCTACTGACTACAATACTATAACTAGTGTCTATGGACCACTACTGTCTCCTACTGACTACAATACTATAACTAGTGTCTATGGACCACTCTACTGACTACAATACTATAACTAGTGTCTATGGACCACTCTACTGTCTCCTACTGACTACAATACTATAACTTGTGTCTATGGACCACTACTGACTACAATACTATAACTAGTGTCTATGGACCACTCTACTGTCTCCTCCCTCCTGACTACAATACTATAACTAGTGTCTATGGACCACTCTACTGTCTCCTACTGACAACAATACTATAACTAGTGTCTATGGACCACTCTACTGTCTCCTACTGACAACAATACTATAACTAGTGTCTATGGACCACTCTACTGTCTCCTCCCTCCTGACAACAATACTATAACTAGTGTCTATGGACCACTCTACTGTCTCCTACTGACTACAATACTATAACTAGTGTCTATGGACCACTACTGTCTCCTACTGACAACAATACTATAACTAGTGTCTATGGACCACTCTACTGTTTCCTCCATCCTGACTACAATACTATAACTAGTGTCTATGGACCACTCTACTGTCTCCTACTGACTACAATACTATAACTAGTGTCTATGGACCACTCTACTGTCTCCTACTGACTACAATACTATAACTAGTGTCTATGGACCACTCTACTGTCTCCTCCATCCTGACAACAATACTATAACTAGTGTCTATGGTCCACTCTACTGTGTGCTACTGACTACAATACTATAACTTGTGTCTATGGACCACTCTACTGTCTCCTCCTGACTACAATACTATAACTAGTGTCTATGGACCACTCTACTGTCTCCTACTGACAACAATACTATAACTAGTGTCTATGGACCACTCTACTGTCTCCTACTGACTACAATACTATAACTAGTGTCTATGGACCACTCTACTGTCTCCTCCATCCTGACAACAATACTATAACTAGTGTCTATGGGCCACTCTACTGTCTCCTCCCTACTGACTACAATACTATAACTAGTGTCTATGGACCACTCTACTGTCTCCTACTGACAACAATACTATAACTAGTGTCTATGGACCACTCTACTGTCTCCTACTGACTACAATACTATAACTAGTGTCTATGGACCACTACTGTCTCCTACTGACAACAATACTATAACTAGTGTCTATGCACCACTCTACTGTCTCCTCTCTCCTGACTACAATACTATAACTAGTGTCTATGGACCACTCTACTGTCTCCTACTGACAACAATACTATAACTAGTGTCTATGGATCACTCTACTGTCTCCTACTGACAACAATACTATAACTAGTGTCTATGGACCACTCTACTGTCTCCTCGACTACAATACTATAACTAGTGTCTATGGACCACTCTACTGTCTCCTACTGACTACAATACTATAACTAGTGTCTATGGACCACTCTACTGTCTCCTACTGACTACAATACTATAACTAGTGTCTATGGACCACTCTACTGTCTCCTCCCTCCTGACTACAATACTATAACTAGTGTCTATGGACCACTCTACTGTCTCCTCCATCCTGACAACAATACTATAACTAGTGTCTATGGTCCACTCTACTGTGTCCTACTGACTACAATACTATAACTAGTGTCTATGGACCACTCTACTGTCTCCTACTGACAACAATACTATAACTAGTGTCTATGGACCACTCTACTGTCTCCTACTGACAACAATACTATAACTAGTGTCTATGGACCACTCTACTGTCTCCTCCCACTGACTACAATACTATAACTAGTGTCTATGGACCACTCTACTGTCTCCTACTGACAACAATACTATAACTAGTGTCTATGGACCACTCTACTGTCTCCTACTGACTACAATACTATAACTAGTGTCTATGGACCACTACTGTCTCCTACTGACTACAATACTATAACTAGTGTCTATGGACCACTCTACTGTCTCCTCCATCCTGACAACAATACTATAACTAGTGTCTATGGACCACTCTACTGTCTCCTACTGACTACAATACTATAACTAGTGTCTATGGACCACTCTACTGTCTCCTACTGACTACAATACTATAACTAGTGTCTATGGACCACTCTACTGTCTCCTACTGACAACAATACTATAACTAGTGTCTATGGACCACTCTACTGTCTCCTACTGACTACAATACTATAACTAGTGTCTATGGACCACTCTACTGTCTCCTACTGACAACAATACTATAACTAGTGTCTATGGACCACTCTACTGTCTCCTCCCTCCTGACTACAATACTATAACTAGTGTCTATGGACCACTCTACTGTCTCCTACTGACTACAATACTATAACTAGTGTCTATGGACCACTCTACTGTCTCCTCCCTCCTGACAACAATACTATAACTAGTGTCTATGGACCACTCTACTGTCTCCTACTGACAACAATACTATAACTAGTGTCTATGGACCACTCTACTGTCTCCTACTGACTACAATACTATAACTAGTGTCTATGGACCACTCTACTGTCTCCTACTGACTACAATACTATAACTAGTGTCTATGGACCACTCTACTGTCTCCTACTGACTACAATACTATAACTAGTGTCTATGGACCACTACTGTCTCCTACTGACAACAATACTATAACTAGTGTCTATGGACCACTCTACTGTCTCCTCCCTCCTGACTACAATACTATAACTAGTGTCTATGGACCACTCTACTGTCTCCTCCATCCTGACAACAATACTATAACTAGTGTCTATGGACCACTCTACTGTCTCCTCCCTACTGACTACAATACTATAACTAGTGTCTATGGACCACTCTACTGTGTCCTACTGACTACAATACTATAACTAGTGTCTATGGACCACTCTACTGTCTCCTACTGACAACAATACTATAACTAGTGTCTATGGACCACTCTACTGTCTCCTCCTGACTACAATACTATAACTAGTGTCTATGGACCACTCTACTGTCTCCTACTGACAACAATACTATAACTAGTTTCTATGGACCACTCTACTGTCTCCTACTGACTACAATACTATAACTAGTGTCTATGGACCACTCTACTGTCTCCTCCCTCCTGACAACAATACTATAACTAGTGTCTATGGACCACTCTACTGTCTCCTCCCTCCTGACAACAATACTATAACTAGTGTCTATGGACCACTCTACTGTCTCCTCCCTACTGACTACAATACTATAACTAGTGTCTATGGACCACTCTACTGTCTCCTACTGACAACAATACTATAACTAGTGTCTATGGACCACTCTACTGTCTCCTACTGACTACAATACTATAACTAGTGTCTATGGACCACTACTGTCTCCTACTGACAACAATACTATAACTAGTGTCTATGGACCACTCTACTGTCTCCTCTCTCCTGACTACAATACTATAACTAGTGTCTATGGACCACTCTACTGTCTCCTCCTGACTACAATACTATAACAGGTGTCTATGGACCACTCTGCTGTCTCCTACTGACTACAATACTATAACTAGTGTCTAAGGACCACTCTACTGTCTCCTACTGACTACAATACTATAACTAGTGTCTATTGACCACTCTACTGTCTCCTACTGACTACAATACTATAACTAGTGTCTATGGACCACTCTACTGTCTCCTCCCTACTGACTACAATACTATAACTAGTGTCTATGGACCACTCTACTGTCTCCTACTGACAACAATACTATAACTAGTGTCTATGGACCACTCTACTGTCTCCTCCCTACTGACTACAATACTATAACTAGTGTCTATGGACCACTCTACTGTCTCCTACTGACTACAATACTATAACTAGTGTCTATGGACCACTCTACTGTCTCCTCCCTCCTGACTACAATACTATAACTAGTGTCTATGGACCACTCTACTGTCTCCTCCCTCCTGACTACAATACTATAACTAGTGTCTATGGACCACTCTACTGTCTCCTACTGACTACAATACTATAACTAGTGTCTATGGACCACTCTACTGTCTCCTCCCTACTGACTACAATACTATAACTAGTGTCTATGGACCACTCTACTGTCTCCTACTGACTACAATACTATAACTAGTGTCTATGGACCACTCTACTGTCTCCTACTGACTACAATACTATAACTAGTGTCTATGGACCACTCTACTGTCTCCTACTGACTACAATACTATAACTAGTTTCTATGGACCACTCTACTGTCTCCTACTGACAACAATACTATAACTAGTGTCTATGGTCCACTCTACTGTCTCCTCCTGACTACAATACTATAACTAGTTTCTATGGACCACTCTACTGTCTCCTCCCTCCTGACTACAATACTATAACTAGTGTCTATGGACCACTCTACTGTCTCCTCCCTCCTGACTACAATACTATAACTAGTGTCTATGGACCACTCTACTGTCTCCTACTGACAACAATACTATAACTAGTGTCTATGGACCACTCTACTGTCTCCTACTGACTACAATACTATAACTAGTGTCTATGGACCACTCTACTGTCTCCTCCCTCCTGACTACAATACTATAACTAGTGTCTATGGACCACTCTACTGTCTCCTCCATCCTGACAACAATACTATAACTAGTGTCTATGGACCACTCTACTGTTTCCTACTGACAACAATACTATAACTAGTGTCTATGGACCACTCTACTGTCTCCTACTGACTACAATACTATAACTAGTGTCTATGGACCACTACTGTCTCCTACTGACAACAATACTATAACTAGTGTCTATGGACCACTCTACTGTCTCCTCCCTACTGACTACAATACTATAACTAGTGTCTATGGACCACTCTACTGTTTCCTACTGACAACAATACTATAACTAGTGTCTATGGACCACTCTACTGTCTCCTACTGACTACAATACTATAACTAGTGTCTATGGACCACTACTGTCTCCTACTGACAACAATACTATAACTAGTGTCTATGGACCACTCTACTGTCTCCTCTCTCCTGACTACAATACTATAACTAGTGTCTATGGACCACTCTACTGTCTCCTACTGACAACAATACTATAACTAGTGTCTATGGACCACTCTACTGTCTCCTACTGACTACAATACTATAACTAGTGTCTATGGACCACTCTACTGTCTCCTCCCTCCTGACTACAATACTATAACTAGTGTCTATGGACCACTCTACTGTCTCCTACTGACAACAATACTATAACTAGTGTCTATGGACCACTCTACTGTCTCCTCCCTACTGACTACAATACTATAACTAGTGTCTATGGACCACTCTACTGTCTCCTACTGACTACAATACTATAACTAGTGTCTATGGACCACTCTACTGTCTCCTACTGACAACAATACTATAACTACTGTCTATGGTCCACTCTACTGTCTCCTCCTGACTACAATACTATAACTAGTTTCTATGGACCACTCTACTGTCTCCTCCCTCCTGAAAACAATACTATAACTAGTGTCTATGGACCACTCTAATGTCTCCTCTCTCCTGACTACAATACTATAACTAGTGTCTATGGACCACTCTACTGTCTCCTCCTGACTACAATACTATAACTAGTGTCTATGGACCACTCTGCTGTCTCCTACTGACTACAATACTATAACTAGTGTCTATGGACCACTCTGCTGTCTCCTACTGACTACAATACTATAACTAGTGTCTATGGACCACTCTACTGTCTCCTACTGACTACAATACTATAACTAGTGTCTACAGACCACTCTACTGTCTCCTACTGACTACAATACTATAACTAGTGTCTATGGACCACTCTACTGTCTCCTCCCTCCTGACTACAATACTATAACTAGTGTCTATGGACCACTCTACTGTCTCCTACTGACTACAATACTATAACTAGTGTCTATGGACCACTCTACTGTCTCCTCCCTCCTGACTACAATACTATAACTAGTGTCTATGGACCACTCTACTGTCTCCTACTGACAACAATACTATAACTAGTGTCTATGGACCACTCTACTGTCTCCTACTGACAACAATACTATAACTAGTGTCTATGGATCACTCTACTGTCTCCTCCCTCCTGACTACAATACTATAACTAGTGTCTATGGACCACTCTATTGTCTCCTACTGACAACAATACTATAACTAGTGTCTATGGACCACTACTGTCTCCTCCCTCCTGACTACAATACTGTAACTAGTGTCTATGGACCACTCTACTGTCTCCTACTGACAACAATACTATAACTAGTGTCTATGGACCACTCTACTGTCTCCTCCCTACTGACTACAATACTATAACTAGTGTCTATGGACCACTCTACTGTCTCCTACTGACTACAATACTATAACTAGTGTCTATGGACCACTCTACTGTCTCCTACTGACTACAATACTATAACTAGTGTCTATGGACCACTCTACTGTCTCCTCCCTCCTGACAACAATACTATAACTAGTGTCTATGGACCACTCTACTGTCTCCTCCCTCCTGACTACAATACTATAACTAGTGTCTATGGACCACTCTACTGTCTCCTCCCTCCTGACTACAATACTATAACTAGTGTCTATGGACCACTCTACTGTCTCCTACTGACAACAATACTATAACTAGTGTCTATGGACCACTCTACTGTCTCCTCCCTACTGACTACAATACTATAACTAGTGTCTATGGACCACTCTACTGTCTCCTACTGACTACAATACTATAACTAGTGTCTATGGACCACTCTACTGTCTCCTACTGACTACAATACTATAACTAGTGTCTATGGACCACTCTACTGTCTCCTCCCTCCTGACTACAATACTATAACTAGTGTCTATGGACCACTCTACTGTCTCCTACTGACTACAATACTATAACTAGTGTCTATGGACCACTCTACTGTCTCCTACTGACTACAATAACTAGTGTCTATGGTCCACTCTACTGTCTCCTACTGACTACAATACTATAACTAGTGTCTATGGACCACTCTACTGTCTCCTCCCTCCTGACTACAATACTATAACTAGTGTCTATGGACCACTCTACTGTCTCCTACTGACTACAATACTATAACTAGTGTCTATGGACCACTCTACTGTCTCCTCCCTACTGACTACAATACTATAACTAGTGTCTATGGACCACTCTACTGTCTCCTCACTACTGACTACAATACTATAACTAGTGTCTATGGACCACTCTACTGTCTCCTCCCTCATGACTACAATACTATAACTAGTGTCTATGGACCACTCTACTGTCTCCTCCTGACTACAATACTATAACTAGTGTCTATGGACCACTCTACTGTCTCCTCCCTCCTGACAACAATACTATAACTAGTGTCTATGGACCACTCTACTGTCTCCTACTGACAACAATACTATAACTAGTGTCTATGGATCACTCTACTGTCTCCTACTGACAACAATACTATAACTAGTGTCTATGGACCACTCTACTGTCTCCTCCCTCCTGACTACAATACTATAACTAGTGTCTATGGACCACTCTACTGTCTCCTACTGACAACAATACTATAACTAGTGTCTATGGACCACTCTACTGTCTCCTCCCTCCTGACTACAATACTATAACTAGTGTCTATGGACCACTCTACTGTCTCCTACTGACTACAATACTATAACTAGTGTCTATGGACCACTCTACTGTCTCCTACTGACTACAATACTATAACTAGTGTCTATGGACCACTCTACTGTCTCCTCCCTACTGACTACAATACTATAACTAGTGTCTATGGACCACTCTACTGTCTCCTCCCTCCTGACTACAATACTATAACTAGTGTCTATGGACCACTCTACTGTCTCCTACTGACAACAATACTATAACTAGTGTCTATGGACCACTCTACTGACTACAATACTATAACTAGTGTCTATGGACCACTCTACTGTCTCCTACTGACTACAATACTATAACTAGTGTCTATGGACCACTCTACTGTCTGCTACTAACTACAATACTATAACTAGTGTCTATGGACCACTCTACTGTCTCCTACTGACTACAATACTATAACTAGTGTCTATGGACCACTCTACTGTCTCCTACTGACTACAATACTATAACTAGTGTCTATGGACCACTCTACTGTCTCCTACTGACAACAATACTATAACTAGTGTCTATGGACCACTCTACTGTCTCCTCCCTACTGACTACAATACTATAACTAGTGTCTATTGACAACTCTACTGTCTCCTACTGACTACAATACTATAACTAGGATCTATGGACCACTCTACTGTCTCCTACTGACAACAATACTATAACTAGTGTCTATGGACCACTCTACTGTCTCCTCTCTCCTGACTACAATACTATAACTAGTGTCTATGGACCACTCTACTGTCTCCTCCTGACTACAATACTATAACTAGTGTCTATGGACCACTCTGCTGTCTCCTACTGACTACAATACTATAACTAGTGTCTATGGACCACTCTACTGTCTCCTACTGACTACAATACTATAACTAGTGTCTATGGACCACTCTACTGTCTCCTACTGACTACAATACTATAACTAGTGTCTATGGACCACTCTACTGCTCTCCTACTGACTACAATACTATAACTAGTGTCTATGGACCACTCTACTGTCTCCTCCCTCCTGACTACAATACTATAACTAGTGTCTATGGACCACTCTACTGTCTCCTACTGACTACAATACTATAACTAGTGTCTATGGACCACTCTACTGTCCCCTACTGACTACAATACTATAACTAGTGTCTATGGACCACTCTACTGTCTCCTCCCTCCTGACAACAATACTATAACTAGTGTCTATGGACCACTCTACTGTCTCCTACTGACTACAATACTATAACTAGTGTCTATGGACCACTCTACTGTCTCCTACTGACTACAATACTATAACTAGTGTCTATGGACCACTACTGTCTCCTACTGACTACAATACTATAACTAGTGTCTCTGGACCACTCTACTGTCTCCTACTGACTACAATACTATAACAGGTGTCTATGGACCACTCTGCTGTCTCCTACTGACTACAATACTATAACTAGTGTCTATGGACCACTCTACTGTCTCCTACTGACTACAATACTATAACTAGTGTCTATGGACCACTCTACTGTCTCCAACTGACTACAATACTATAACTAGTGTCTATGGACCACTCTACTGTCTCCTACTGACTACAATACTATAACTAGTGTCTATGGACCACTCTACTGTCTCCTACTGACAACAATACTATAACTAGTGTCTATGGACCACTCTACTGTCTCCTCCTGACTACAATACTATAACTAGTGTCTATGGACCACTCTACTGTCTCCTACTGACAACAATACTATAACTAGTGTCTATGGACCACTCTACTGTCTCCTACTGACTACAATACTATAACTAGTGTCTATGGACCACTCTACTGTCTCCTCCCTACTGACTACAATACTATAACTAGTGTCTATGGACCACTCTACTGTCTCCTACTGACTACAATACTATAACTAGTGTCTATGGACCACTCTACTGTCTCCTACTGACTACAATACTATAACTAGTGTCTATGGACCACTCTACTGTCTCCTACTGACAACAATACTATAACTAGTGTCTATGGACCACTCTACTGTCTCCTCCCTCCTGACTACAATACTATAACTAGTGTCTATGGACCACTCTACTGTCTCCTACTGACTACAATACTATAACTAGTGTCTATGGACCACTCTACTGTCTCCTCCCTCCTGACTACAATACTATAACTAGTGTCTATGGACCACTCTACTGTCTCCTACTGACTACAATACTATAACTAGTGTCTATGGACCACTCTACTGTCTCCTACTGACTACAATACTATAACTAGTGTCTATGGACCACTCTACTGTCTCCTACTGACTACAATACTATAACTAGTGTCTATGGACCACTCTACTGTCTCCTACTGACTACAATACTATAACTAGTGTCTATGGACCACTCTACTGTCTCCTACTGACTACAATACTATAACTAGTGTCTATGGACCACTCTACTGTCTCCTACTGACAACAATACTATAACTAGTGTCTATGGACCACTCTACTGTCTCCTCCTGACTACAATACTATAACTAGTGTCTATGGACCACTCTACTGTCTCCTACTGACAACAATACTATAACTAGTGTCTATGGACCACTCTACTGTCTCCTACTGACTACAATACTATAACTAGTGTCTATGGACCACTCTACTGTCTCCTCCACTGACTACAATACTATAACTAGTGTCTATGGACCACTCTACTGTCTCCTACTGACTACAATACTATAACTAGTGTCTATGGACCACTCTACTGTCTCCTACTGACAACAATACTATAACTAGTGTCTATGGACCACTCTACTGTCTCCTACTGACAACAATACTATAACTAGTGTCTATGGACCACTCTACTGTCTCCTCCCTCCTGACAACAATACTATAACTAGTGTCTATGGACCACTCTACTGTCTCCTACTGACAACAATACTATAACTAGTGTCTATGGACCACTCTACTGTCTCCTCCCTACTGACTACAATACTATAACTAGTGTCTATGGACCACTCTACTGTCTCCTACTGACTACAATACTATAACTAGTGTCTATGGACCACTCTACTGTCTCCTACTGACTACAATACTATAACTAGTGTCTATGGACCACTCTACTGTCTCCTACTGACAACAATACTATAACTAGTGTCTATGGACCACTCTACTGTCTCCTCCCTCCTGACTACAATACTATAACTAGTGTCTATGGACCACTCTACTGTCTCCTACTGACAACAATACTATAACTAGTGTCTATGGACCACTCTACTGTCTCCTCCCTCCTGACTACAATACTATAACTAGTGTCTATGGACCACTCTACTGTCTCCTACTGACTACAATACTATAACTAGTGTCTATGGACCACTCTACTGTCTCCTCCTGACTACAATACTATAACTAGTGTCTATGGACCACTCTACTGTCTCCTACTGACTACAATACTATAACTAGTGTCTATGGACCACTCTACTGTCTCCTACTGACAACAATACTATAACTAGTGTCTATGGACCACTCTACTGTCTCCTACTGACAACAATACTATAACTAGTGTCTATGGACCACTCTACTGTCTCCTACTGACTACAATACTATAACTAGTGTCTATGGACCACTCTACTGTCTCCTCCCTCCTGACTACAATACTATAACTAGTGTCTATGGACCACTCTACTGTCTCCTACTGACTACAATACTATAACTAGTGTCTATGGACCACTCTACTGTCTCCTACTGACTACAATACTATAACTAGTGTCTATGGACCACTCTACTGTCTCCTACTGACTACAATACTATAACTAGTGTCTATGGACCACTCTAGCTGTCTCCTATGGACCACTCTACTGTCTCCTACTGACTACAATACTATAACTAGTGTCTATGGACCACTCTACTGTCTCCTCCCTCCTGACTACAATACTATAACTAGTGTCTATGGACCACTCTACTGTCTCCTCCACTGACTACAATACTATAACTAGTGTCTATGGACCACTCTACTGTCTCCTCCCTCCTGACTACAATACTATAACTAGTGTCTATGGACCACTCTACTGTCTCCTACTGACTACAATACTATAACTAGTGTCTATGGACCACTCTACTGTCTCCTCCCTCCTGACTACAATACTATAACTAGTGTCTATGGACCACTCTACTGTCTCCTACTGACTACAATACTATAACTAGTGTCTATGGACCACTCTACTGTCTCCTACTGACAACAATACTATAACTAGTGTCTATGGACCACTCTACTGTCTCCTACTGACAACAATACTATAACTAGTGTCTATGGATCACTCTACTGTCTCCTACTGACTACAATACTATAACTAGTGTCTATGGACCACTCTACTGTCTCCTCCCTCCTGACTACAATACTATAACTAGTGTCTATGGACCACTCTACTGTCTCCTACTGACTACAATACTATAACTAGTGTCTATGGACCACTCTACTGTCTCCTACTGACTACAATACTATAACTAGTGTCTATGGACCACTCTACTGTCTCCTACTGACAACAATACTATAACTAGTGTCTATGGACCACTCTACTGTCTCCTCCCTACTGACTACAATACTATAACTAGTGTCTATGGACCACTCTACTGTCTCCTACTGACAACAATACTATAACTAGTGTCTATGGACCACTCTACTGTCTCCTACTGACTACAATACTATAACTAGTGTCTATGGACCACTCTACTGTCTCCTACTGACAACAATACTATAACTAGTGTCTATGGACCACTCTACTGTCTCCTCCCTACTGACTACAATACTATAACTAGTGTCTATGGACCACTCTACTGTCTCCTCCCTCCTGACTACAATACTATAACTAGTGTCTATGGACCACTCTACTGTCTCCTACTGACAACAATACTATAACTAGTGTCTATGGACCACTCTACTGTCTCCTCCCACTGACTACAATACTATAACTAGTGTCTATGGACCACTCTACTGTCTCCTCCCTCCTGACAACAATACTATAACTAGTGTCTATGGACCACTCTACTGTCTCCTCCCTCCTGACTACAATACTATAACTAGTGTCTATGGACCACTCTACTGTCTCCTACTGACTACAATACTATAACTAGTGTCTATGGACCACTCTACTGTCTCCTCCCTCCTGACTACAATACTATAACTAGTGTCTATGGACCACTCTACTGTCTCCTCCCTCCTGACTACAATACTATAACTAGTGTCTATGGACCACTCTACTGTCTCCTACTGACTACAATACTATAACTAGTGTCTATGGACCACTCTACTGTCTCCTACTGACTACAATACTATAACTAGTGTCTATGGACCACTCTACTGTCTCCTCCTGACTACAATACTATAACTAGTGTCTATGGACCACTCTACTGTCTCCTCCCTACTGACTACAATACTATAACTAGTGTCTATGGACCACTCTACTGTCTCCTACTGACTACAATACTATAACTAGTGTCTATGGACCACTCTACTGTCTCCTCCCTCCTGACTACAATACTATAACTAGTGTCTATGGACCACTCTACTGTCTCCTCCTCCTGACTACAATACTATAACTAGTGTCTATGGACCACTCTACTGTCTCCTCCCTCCTGACTACAATACTATAACTAGTGTCTATGGACCACTCTACTGTCTCCTACTGACTACAATACTATAACTAGTGTCTATGGACCACTCTACTGTCTCCTACTGACAACAATACTATAACTAGTGTCTATGGACCACTCTACTGTCTCCTACTGACTACAATACTATAACTAGTGTCTATGGACCACTCTACTGTCTCCTACTGACTACAATACTATAACTAGTGTCTATGGACCACTCTACTGTCTCCTCCCTACTGACTACAATACTATAACTAGTGTCTATGGACCACTCTACTGTCTCCTCCTGACTACAATACTATAACTAGTGTCTATGGACCACTCTACTGTCTCCTACTGACTACAATACTATAACTAGTGTCTATGGACCACTCTACTGTCTCCTACTGACAACAATACTATAACTAGTGTCTATGGACCACTCTACTGTCTCCTCCCTACTGACTACAATACTATAACTAGTGTCTATGGACCACTCTACTGTCTCCTACTGACAACAATACTATAACTAGTGTCTATGGACCACTCTACTGTCTCCTACTGACAACAATACTATAACTAGTGTCTATGGACCACTACTGTCTCCTACTGACAACAATACTATAACTAGTGTCTATGGACCACTCTACTGTCTCCTCCCTACTGACTACAATACTATAACTAGTGTCTATGGACCACTCTACTGTCTCCTCCCTCCTGACTACAATACTATAACTAGTGTCTATGGACCACTCTACTGTCTCCTCCCTCCTGACTACAATACTATAACTAGTGTCTATGGACCACTCTACTGTCTCCTACTGACTACAATACTATAACTAGTGTCTATGGACCACTCTACTGTCTCCTCCCTCCTGACAACAATACTATAACTAGTGTCTATGGACCACTCTACTGTCTCCTCCCTCCTGACAACAATACTATAACTAGTGTCTATGGACCACTCTACTGTCTCCTCCATCCTGACTACAATACTATAACTAGTGTCTATGGACCACTCTACTGTCTCCTACTGACTACAATACTATAACTAGTGTCTATGGACCACTCTACTGTCTCCTACTGACAACAATACTATAACTAGTGTCTATGGACCACTCTACTGTCTCCTCCCTCCTGACTACAATACTATAACTAGTGTCTATGGACCACTCTACTGTCTCCTACTGACTACAATACTATAACTAGTGTCTATGGACCACTCTACTGTCTCCTCCCTCCTGACTACAATACTATAACTAGTGTCTATGGACCACTCTACTGTCTCCTACTGACAACAATACTATAACTAGTGTCTATGGACCACTCTACTGTCTCCTACTGACTACAATACTATAACTAGTGTCTATGGACCACTCTACTGTCTCCTCCCTCCTGACAACAATACTATAACTAGTGTCTATGGACCACTCTACTGTCTCCTACTGACTACAATACTATAACTAGTGTCTATGGACCACTCTACTGTCTCCTCCTGACTACAATACTATAACTAGTGTCTATGGACCACTCTACTGTCTCCTCCCTACTGACTACAATACTATAACTAGTGTCTATGGACCACTCTACTGTCTCCTCCCTCCTGACAACAATACTATAACTAGTGTCTATGGACCACTCTACTGTCTCCTACTGACTACAATACTATAACTAGTGTCTATGGACCACTCTACTGTCTCCTACTGACAACAATACTATAACTAGTGTCTATGGACCACTCTACTGTCTCCTACTGACTACAATACTATAACTAGTGTCTATGGACCACTCTACTGTCTCCTCCCTCCTGACTACAATACTATAACTAGTGTCTATGGACCACTCTACTGTCTCCTCCCTCCTGACTACAATACTATAACTAGTGTCTATGGACCACTCTACTGTCTCCTACTGACTACAATACTATAACTAGTGTCTATGGACCACTCTACTGTCTCCTACTGACAACAATACTATAACTAGTGTCTATGGACCACTCTACTGTCTCCTACTGACTACAATACTATAACTAGTGTCTATGGACCACTCTACTGTCTCCTCCCTCCTGACTACAATACTATAACTAGTGTCTATGGACCACTCTACTGTCTCCTACTGACTACAATACTATAACTAGTGTCTATGGACCACTCTACTGTCTCCTCCCTACTGACTACAATACTATAACTAGTGTCTATGGACCACTCTACTGTCTCCTACTGACAACAATACTATAACTAGTGTCTATGGACCACTCTACTGTCTCCTACTGACTACAATACTATAACTAGTGTCTATGGACCACTCTACTGTCTCCTCACTGACTACAATACTATAACTAGTGTCTATGGACCACTCTACTGTCTCCTCCCTACTGACTACAATACTATAACTAGTGTCTATGGACCACTCTACTGTCTCCTACTGACTACAATACTATAACTAGTGTCTATGGACCACTCTACTGTCTCCTACTGACAACAATACTATAACTAGTGTCTATGGACCACTCTACTGTCTCCTCCCTCCTGACTACAATACTATAACTAGTGTCTATGGACCACTCTACTGTCTCCTACTGACAACAATACTATAACTAGTGTCTATGGACCACTCTACTGTCTCCTACTGACTACAATACTATAACTAGTGTCTATGGACCACTCTACTGTCTCCTACTGACTACAATACTATAACTAGTGTCTATGGACCACTCTACTGTCTCCTACTGACTACAATACTATAACTAGTGTCTATGGACCACTCTACTGTCTCCTACTGACTACAATACTATAACTAGTGTCTATGGACCACTCTACTGTCTCCTCCCTCCTGACTACAATACTATAACTAGTGTCTATGGACCACTCTACTGTCTCCTCCCTACTGACTACAATACTATAACTAGTGTCTATGGACCACTCTACTGTCTCCTACTGACAACAATACTATAACTAGTGTCTATGGACCACTCTACTGTCTCCTACTGACTACAATACTATAACTAGTGTCTATGGACCACTCTACTGTCTCCTCCCTACTGACTACAATACTATAACTAGTGTCTATGGACCACTCTACTGTCTCCTACTGACTACAATACTATAACTAGTGTCTATGGACCACTCTACTGTCTCCTACTGACTACAATACTATAACTAGTGTCTATGGACCACTCTACTGTCTCCTACTGACAACAATACTATAACTAGTGTCTATGGACCACTCTACTGTCTCCTCCCTACTGACTACAATACTATAACTAGTGTCTATGGACCACTCTACTGTCTCCTACTGACAACAATACTATAACTAGTGTCTATGGACCACTCTACTGTCTCCTACTGACAACAATACTATAACTAGTGTCTATGGACCACTCTACTGTCTCCTACTGACAACAATACTATAACTAGTGTCTATGGACCACTCTACTGTCTCCTCCTACTGACTACAATACTATAACTAGTGTCTATGGACCACTCTACTGTCTCCTACTGACTACAATACTATAACTAGTGTCTATGGACCACTCTACTGTCTCCTACTGACTACAATACTATAACTAGTGTCTATGGACCACTCTACTGTCTCCTACTGACTACAATACTATAACTAGTGTCTATGGACCACTCTACTGTCTCCTCCCTCCTGACTACAATACTATAACTAGTGTCTATGGACCACTCTACTGTCTCCTCCCTCCTGACTACAATACTATAACTAGTGTCTATGGACCACTCTACTGTCTCCTACTGACTACAATACTATAACTAGTGTCTATGGACCACTCTACTGTCTCCTCCCTCCTGACAACAATACTATAACTAGTGTCTATGGACCACTCTACTGTCTCCTCCCTCCTGACTACAATACTATAACTAGTGTCTATGGACCACTCTACTGTCTCCTACTGACTACAATACTATAACTAGTGTCTATGGACCACTCTACTGTCTCCTACTGACTACAATACTATAACTAGTGTCTATGGACCACTCTACTGTCTCCTCCCTCCTGACTACAATACTATAACTAGTGTCTATGGACCACTCTACTGTCTCCTCCCTACTGACTACAATACTATAACTAGTGTCTATGGACCACTCTACTGTCTCCTACTGACTACAATACTATAACTAGTGTCTATGGACCACTCTACTGTCTCCTCCCTACTGACTACAATACTATAACTAGTGTCTATGGACCACTCTACTGTCTCCTACTGACTACAATACTATAACTAGTGTCTATGGACCACTCTACTGTCTCCTCCCTCCTGACTACAATACTATAACTAGTGTCTATGGACCACTCTACTGTCTCCTACTGACTACAATACTATAACTAGTGTCTATGGACCACTCTACTGTCTCCTACTGACTACAATACTATAACTAGTGTCTATGGACCACTCTACTGTCTCCTACTGACTACAATACTATAACTAGTGTCTATGGACCACTCTACTGTCTCCTACTGACTACAATACTATAACTAGTGTCTATGGACCACTCTACTGTCTCCTCCCTCCTGACTACAATACTATAACTAGTGTCTATGGACCACTCTACTGTCTCCTACTGACTACAATACTATAACTAGTGTCTATGGACCACTCTACTGTCTCCTACTGACTACAATACTATAACTAGTGTCTATGGACCACTCTACTGTCTCCTACTGACAACAATACTATAACTAGTGTCTATGGACCACTCTACTGTCTCCTCCCTACTGACTACAATACTATAACTAGTGTCTATGGACCACTCTACTGTCTCCTACTGACAACAATACTATAACTAGTGTCTATGGACCACTCTACTGTCTCCTCCATCCTGACAACAATACTATAACTAGTGTCTATGGACCACTCTACTGTCTCCTACTGACAACAATACTATAACTAGTGTCTATGGACCACTCTACTGTCTCCTCCCTACTGACTACAATACTATAACTAGTGTCTATGGACCACTCTACTGTCTCCTCCACTGACTACAATACTATAACTAGTGTCTATGGACCACTCTACTGTCTCCTCCCACTGACTACAATACTATAACTAGTGTCTATGGACCACTCTACTGTCTCCTACTGACTACAATACTATAACTAGTGTCTATGGACCACTCTACTGTCTCCTACTGACTACAATACTATAACTAGTGTCTATGGACCACTCTACTGTCTCCTCCCTCCTGACTACAATACTATAACTAGTGTCTATGGACCACTCTACTGTCTCCTCCTACTGACTACAATACTATAACTAGTGTCTATGGACCACTCTACTGTCTCCTCCCTCCTGACAACAATACTATAACTAGTGTCTATGGACCACTCTACTGTCTCCTCCCTCCTGACAACAATACTATAACTAGTGTCTATGGACCACTCTACTGTCTCCTCCCTCCTGACTACAATACTATAACTAGTGTCTATGGACCACTCTACTGTCTCCTACTGACAACAATACTATAACTAGTGTCTATGGACCACTCTACTGTCTCCTACTGACTACAATACTATAACTAGTGTCTATGGACCACTCTACTGTCTCCTCCCTCCTGACAACAATACTATAACTAGTGTCTATGGACCACTCTACTGTCTCCTCCATCCTGACAACAATACTATAACTAGTGTCTATGGACCACTCTACTGTCTCCTCCCTCCTGACTACAATACTATAACTAGTGTCTATGGACCACTCTACTGTCTCCTACTGACTACAATACTATAACTAGTGTCTATGGACCACTCTACTGTCTCCTACTGACAACAATACTATAACTAGTGTCTATGGACCACTCTACTGTCTCCTCCCTCCTGACTACAATACTATAACTAGTGTCTATGGACCACTCTACTGTCTCCTACTGACTACAATACTATAACTAGTGTCTATGGACCACTCTACTGTCTCCTCCCTCCTGACTACAATACTATAACTAGTGTCTATGGACCACTCTACTGTCTCCTACTGACTACAATACTATAACTAGTGTCTATGGACCACTCTACTGTCTCCTCCCTCCTGACTACAATACTATAACTAGTGTCTATGGACCACTCTACTGTCTCCTCCATCCTGACAACAATACTATAACTAGTGTCTATGGACCACTCTACTGTCTCCTCCCTCCTGACAACAATACTATAACTAGTGTCTATGGACCACTCTACTGTCTCCTCCCTCCTGACTACAATACTATAACTAGTGTCTATGGACCACTCTACTGTCTCCTCCTCCTGACTACAATACTATAACTAGTGTCTATGGACCACTCTACTGTCTCCTACTGACAACAATACTATAACTAGTGTCTATGGACCACTCTACTGTCTCCTACTGACTACAATACTATAACTAGTGTCTATGGACCACTCTACTGTCTCCTCCTACTGACTACAATACTATAACTAGTGTCTATGGACCACTCTACTGTCTCCTCCTGACTACAATACTATAACTAGTGTCTATGGACCACTCTACTGTCTCCTACTGACTACAATACTATAACTAGTGTCTATGGACCACTCTACTGTCTCCTACTGACAACAATACTATAACTAGTGTCTATGGACCACTCTACTGTCTCCTCCCTACTGACTACAATACTATAACTAGTGTCTATGGACCACTCTACTGTCTCCTACTGACAACAATACTATAACTAGTGTCTATGGACCACTCTACTGTCTCCTACTGACAACAATACTATAACTAGTGTCTATGGACCACTCTACTGTCTCCTACTGACAACAATACTATAACTAGTGTCTATGGACCACTCTACTGTCTCCTCCCTACTGACTACAATACTATAACTAGTGTCTATGGACCACTCTACTGTCTCCTCCCTCCTGACTACAATACTATAACTAGTGTCTATGGACCACTCTACTGTCTCCTACTGACTACAATACTATAACTAGTGTCTATGGACCACTCTACTGTCTCCTACTGACTACAATACTATAACTAGTGTCTATGGACCACTCTACTGTCTCCTCCCTCCTGACTACAATACTATAACTAGTGTCTATGGACCACTCTACTGTCTCCTACTGACTACAATACTATAACTAGTGTCTATGGACCACTCTACTGTCTCCTACTGACAACAATACTATAACTAGTGTCTATGGACCACTCTACTGTCTCCTCCCTACTGACTACAATACTATAACTAGTGTCTATGGACCACTCTACTGTCTCCTCCCTACTGACTACAATACTATAACTAGTGTCTATGGACCACTCTACTGTCTCCTACTGACAACAATACTATAACTAGTGTCTATGGACCACTCTACTGTCTCCTACTGACAACAATACTATAACTAGTTTCTATGGACCACTCTACTGTCTCCTCCCTACTGACTACAATACTATAACTAGTGTCTATGGACCACTCTACTGTCTCCTCCCTACTGACTACAATACTATAACTAGTGTCTATGGACCACTCTACTGTCTCCTCCCTACTGACTACAATACTATAACTAGTGTCTATGGACCACTCTACTGTCTCCTACTGACTACAATACTATAACTAGTGTCTATGGACCACTCTACTGTCTCCTACTGACTACAATACTATAACTAGTGTCTATGGACCACTCTACTGTCTCCTCCCTCCTGACTACAATACTATAACTAGTGTCTATGGACCACTCTACTGTCTCCTCCCTACTGACTACAATACTATAACTAGTGTCTATGGACCACTCTACTGTCTCCTCCCTCCTGACAACAATACTATAACTAGTGTCTATGGACCACTCTACTGTCTCCTCCCTACTGACTACAATACTATAACTAGTGTCTATGGACCACTCTACTGTCTCCTACTGACAACAATACTATAACTAGTGTCTATGGACCACTCTACTGTCTCCTACTGACTACAATACTATAACTAGTGTCTATGGACCACTCTACTGTCTCCTCCCTCCTGACAACAATACTATAACTAGTGTCTATGGACCACTCTACTGTCTCCTCCCTACTGACTACAATACTATAACTAGTGTCTATGGACCACTCTACTGTCTCCTCCCTCCTGACTACAATACTATAACTAGTGTCTATGGACCACTCTACTGTCTCCTACTGACTACAATACTATAACTAGTGTCTATGGACCACTCTACTGTCTCCTACTGACAACAATACTATAACTAGTGTCTATGGACCACTCTACTGTCTCCTCCCTCCTGACTACAATACTATAACTAGTGTCTATGGACCACTCTACTGTCTCCTACTGACAACAATACTATAACTAGTGTCTATGGACCACTCTACTGTCTCCTCCCTCCTGACTACAATACTATAACTAGTGTCTATGGACCACTCTACTGTCTCCTACTGACAACAATACTATAACTAGTGTCTATGGACCACTCTACTGTCTCCTCCCTCCTGACAACAATACTATAACTAGTGTCTATGGACCACTCTACTGTCTCCTCCCTCCTGACTACAATACTATAACTAGGTGTCTATGGACCACTCTACTGTCTCCTACTGACAACAATACTATAACTAGTGTCTATGGACCACTCTACTGTCTCCTCCCTCCTGACTACAATACTATAACTAGTGTCTATGGACCACTCTACTGTCTCCTCCCTCCTGACAACAATACTATAACTAGTGTCTATGGACCACTCTACTGTCTCCTCCCTCCTGACTACAATACTATAACTAGTGTCTATGGACCACTCTACTGTCTCCTCCCTCCTGACTACAATACTATAACTAGTGTCTATGGACCACTCTACTGTCTCCTACTGACTACAATACTATAACTAGTGTCTATGGACCACTCTACTGTCTCCTACTGACTACAATACTATAACTAGTGTCTATGGACCACTCTACTGTCTCCTCCCTCCTGACAACAATACTATAACTAGTGTCTATGGACCACTCTACTGTCTCCTCCCTCCTGACTACAATACTATAACTAGTGTCTATGGACCACTCTACTGTCTCCTACTGACTACAATACTATAACTAGTGTCTATGGACCACTCTACTGTCTCCTACTGACAACAATACTATAACTAGTGTCTATGGACCACTCTACTGTCTCCTACTGACTACAATACTATAACTAGTGTCTATGGACCACTCTACTGTCTCCTCCCTCCTGACAACAATACTATAACTAGTGTCTATGGACCACTCTACTGTCTCCTACTGACTACAATACTATAACTAGTGTCTATGGACCACTCTACTGTCTCCTCCCTACTGACTACAATACTATAACTAGTGTCTATGGACCACTCTACTGTCTCCTACTGACAACAATACTATAACTAGTGTCTATGGACCACTCTACTGTCTCCTACTGACTACAATACTATAACTAGTGTCTATGGACCACTCTACTGTCTCCTCCCTACTGACTACAATACTATAACTAGTGTCTATGGACCACTCTACTGTCTCCTCCCTACTGACTACAATACTATAACTAGTGTCTATGGACCACTCTACTGTCTCCTACTGACTACAATACTATAACTAGTGTCTATGGACCACTCTACTGACTACAATACTATAACTAGTGTCTATGGACCACTCTACTGTCTCCTCCCTCCTGACTACAATACTATAACTAGTGTCTATGGACCACTCTACTGTCTCCTCCCTCCTGACTACAATACTATAACTAGTGTCTATGGACCACTCTACTGTCTCCTCCCTCCTGACTACAATACTATAACTAGTGTCTATGGACCACTCTACTGTCTCCTACTGACAACAATACTATAACTAGTGTCTATGGACCACTCTACTGTCTCCTACTGACTACAATACTATAACTAGTGTCTATGGACCACTCTACTGTCTCCTCCCTCCTGACTACAATACTATAACTAGTGTCTATGGACCACTCTACTGTCTCCTACTGACAACAATACTATAACTAGTGTCTATGGACCACTCTACTGTCTCCTACTGACTACAATACTATAACTAGTGTCTATGGACCACTCTACTGTCTCCTACTGACAACAATACTATAACTAGTGTCTATGGACCACTCTACTGTCTCCTCCCTACTGACTACAATACTATAACTAGTGTCTATGGACCACTCTACTGTCTCCTACTGACAACAATACTATAACTAGTGTCTATGGACCACTCTACTGTCTCCTCCCTCCTGACTACAATACTATAACTAGTGTCTATGGACCACTCTACTTTCTCCTACTGACTACAATACTATAACTAGTGTCTATGGACCACTCTACTGTCTCCTACTGACTACAATAGTATAACTAGTGTCTATGGACCACTACTGTCTCCTACTGACAACAATACTATAACTAGTGTCTATGGACCACTCTACTGTCTCCTCCCTCCCTCCTGACTACAATACTATAACTAGTGTCTATGGACCACTCTACTGTCTCCTACTGACAACAATACTATAATTGTGTCTATGGACCACTCTTCTGTCTCCTACTGACTACAATACTACTACAATACTATAACTAGTGTCTATGGACCACTCTACTGTCTCCTACTGACAACAATACTATAATTGTGTCTATGGACCACTCTACTGTCTCCTACTGACAACAATACTATAACTAGTGTCTATGGACCACTCTACTGTCTCCTACTGACTACAATACTATAACTAGTGTCTATGGACCACTCTACTGTCTCCTACTGACTACAATACTATAACTAGTGTCTATGGACCACTCTACTGTCTCCTACTGACAACAATACTATAACTAGTGTCTATGGACCACTCTACTGTCTCCTACTGACTACAATACTATAACTAGTGTCTATGGACCACTCTACTGTCTCCTACTGACTACAATACTATAACTAGTGTCTATGGACCACTCTACTGTCTCCTACTGACAACAATACTATAACTAGTGTCTGGACCACTCTACTGTCTCCTACTGACAACAATACTATAACTAGTTTCTATGGACCACTCTACTGTCTCCTCCCTACTGACTACAATACTATAACTAGTGTCTATGGACCACTCTGTCTCCTCCCTACTGACTACAATACTATAACTAGTGTCTATGGACCACTCTACTGTCTCCTACTGACTACAATACTATAACTAGTGTCTATGGACCACTCTACTGTCTCCTACTGACTACAATACTATAACTAGTGTCTATGGACCACTCTACTGTCTCCTACTGACTACAATACTATAACTAGTGTCTATGGACCACTCTACTGTCTCCTCCCTCCTGACTACAATACTATAACTAGTGTCTATGGACCACTCTACTGTCTCCTCCCTCCTGACTACAATACTATAACTAGTGTCTATGGACCACTCTACTGTCTCCTCCCTCCTGACTACAATACTATAACTAGTGTCTATGGACCACTCTACTGTCTCCTACTGACTACAATACTAAAACTAGTGTCTATTGACCACTCTACTGTCTCCTCCCTCCTGACAACAATACTATAACTAGTGTCTATGGACCACTCTACTGTCTCCTCCCTCCTGACTACAATACTATAACTAGTGTCTATGGACCACTCTACTGTCTCCTACTGACTACAATACTATAACTAGTGTCTATGGACCACTCTACTGTCTCCTACTGACAACAATACTATAACTAGTGTCTATGGTCCACTCTACTGTCTCCTCCCTCCTGACTACAATACTATAACTAGTGTCTATGGACCACTCTACTGTCTCCTACTGACTACAATACTATAACTAGTGTCTATGGACCACTCTACTGTCTCCTACTGACAACAATACTATAACTAGTGTCTATGGACCACTCTACTGTCTCCCACTGACAACAATACTATAACTAGTGTCTATATATCACTCTACTGTCTCCTACTGACTACAATACTATAACTAGTGTCTATGGATCACTCTACTGTCTCCTCCCTACTGAATACAATACTATAACTAGTGTCTATGGACCACTCTACTGTCTCCTCCTGACTACAATACTATAACTAGTGTCTATGGACCACTCTACTGTCTCCTACTGACTACAATACTATAACTAGTGTCTATGGACCACTCTGCTGTCTCCTACTGACAACAATACTATAACTAGTGTCTATGGACCACTCTACTGTCTCCTCCCTACTGACTACAATACTATAACTAGTGTCTATGGACCACTCTACTGTCTCCTACTGACAACAATACTATAACTAGTGTCTATGGACCACTACTGTCTCCTACTGACAACAATACTATAACTAGTGTCTATGGACCACTACTGTCTCCTACTGACAACAATACTATAACTAGTTTCTATGGACCACTCTACTGTCTCCTCCCTACTGACTACAATACTATAACTAGTGTCTATGGACCACTCTACTGTCTCCTCCCTACTGACTACAATACTATAACTAGTGTCTATGGACCACTCTACTGTCTCCTACTGACTACAATACTATAACTAGTGTCTATGGACCACTCTACTGTCTCCTACTGACTACAATACTATAACTAGTGTCTATGGACCACTCTACTGTCTCCTCCCTCCTGACTACAATACTATAACTAGTGTCTATGGACCACTCTACTGTCTCCTCCCTCCTGACTACAATACTATAACTAGTGTCTATGGACCACTCTACTGTCTCCTCCCTCCTGACTACAATACTATAACAGGTGTCTATGGACCACTCTGCTGTCTCCTACTGACAACAATACTATAACTAGTGTCTATGGACCACTCTACTGTCTCCTCCCTCCTGACTACAATACTATAACTAGTGTCTATGGACCACTCTACTGTCTCCTCCCTACTGACTACAATACTATAACTAGTGTCTATGGACCACTCTACTGTCTCCTCCCTCCTGACAACAATACTATAACTAGTGTCTATGGACCACTCTACTGTCTCCTCCCTCCTGACTACAATACTATAACTAGTGTCTATGGACCACTCTACTGTCTCCTACTGACTACAATACTATAACTAGTGTCTATGGACCACTCTACTGTCTCCTACTGACAACAATACTATAACTAGTGTCTATGGACCACTCTACTGTCTCCTCCCTACTGACTACAATACTATAACTAGTGTCTATGGACCACTCTACTGTCTCCTACTGACTACAATACTATAACTAGTGTCTATGGATCACTCTACTGTCTCCTACTGACTACAATACTATAACTAGTGTCTATGGTCCACTCTACTGTCTCCTCCCTCCTGACTACAATACTATAACTAGTGTCTATGGACCACTCTACTGTCTCCTACTGACTACAATACTATAACTAGTGTCTATGGACCACTCTACTGTCTCCTCCCTCCTGACAACAATACTATAACTAGTGTCTATGGACCACTCTACTGTCTCCTCCCTCCTGACAACAATACTATAACTAGTGTCTATGGACCACTCTACTGTCTCCTCCCTCCTGACTACAATACTATAACTAGTGTCTATGGACCACTCTACTGTCTCCTACTGACAACAATACTATAACTAGTGTCTATGGACCACTCTACTGACTACAATACTATAACTAGTGTCTATGGACCACTCTACTGTCTCCTACTGACTACAATACTATAACTAGTGTCTATGGACCACTCTACTGTCTCCTCCCTCCTGACAACAATACTATAACTAGTGTCTATGGACCACTCTACTGTCTCCTCCCTCCTGACAACAATACTATAACTAGTGTCTATGGACCACTCTACTGTCTCCTCCCTCCTGACTACAATACTATAACAGGTGTCTATGGACCACTCTGCTGTCTCCTACTGACAACAATACTATAACTAGTGTCTATGGACCACTCTACTGTCTCCTCCCTCCTGACAACAATACTATAACTAGTGTCTATGGACCACTCTACTGTCTCCTCCCTCCTGACAACAATACTATAACTAGTGTCTATGGTCCACTCTACTGTCTCCTACTGACTACAATACTATAACTAGTGTCTATGGACCACTCTACTGTCTCCTCCCTCCTGACTACAATACTATAACAGGTGTCTATGGACCACTCTACTGTCTCCTACTGACTACAATACTATAACTAGTGTCTATGGACCACTCTCCTGTCTCCTACTGACTACAATACTATAACTAGTGTCTATGGACCACTCTACTGTCTCCTACTGACTACAATACTATAACTAGTGTCTATGGACCACTCTACTGTCTCCTCCCTCCTGACAACAATACTATAACTAGTGTCTATGGACCACTCTACTGTCTCCTCCCTCCTGACTACAATACTATAACTAGTGTCTATGGACCACTCTACTGTCTCCTACTGACTACAATACTATAACTAGTGTCTATGGACCACTCTACTGTCTCCTACTGACAACAATACTATAACTAGTGTCTATGGACCACTCTACTGTCTCCTACTGACTACAATACTATAACTAGTGTCTATGGACCACTCTACTGTCTCCTCCCTCCTGACTACAATACTATAACTAGTGTCTGTGGACCACTCTACTGTCTCCTCCCTACTGACTACAATACTATAACTAGTGTCTATGGACCACTCTACTGTCTCCTACTGACTACAATACTATAACTAGTGTCTATGGACCACTCTACTGTCTCCTCCCTCCTGACTACAATACTATAACTAGTGTCTATGGACCACTCTACTGTCTCCTCCCTCCTGACTACAATACTATAACTAGTGTCTATGGACCACTCTACTGTCTCCTACTGACAACAATACTATAACTAGTGTCTATGGACCACTCTACTGTCTCCTACTGACAACAATACTATAACTAGTGTCTATATATCACTCTACTGTCTCCTACTGACTACAATACTATAACTAGTGTCTATGGATCACTCTACTGTCTCCTCCCTACTGACTACAATACTATAACTAGTGTCTATGGACGACTCTACTGTCTCCTACTGACAACAATACTATAACTAGTGTCTATGGACCACTCTACTGTCTCCTACTGACTACAATACTATAACTAGTGTCTATGGACCACTCTACTGTCTCCTCCCTACTGACTACAATACTATAACTAGTGTCTATGGACCACTCTACTGTCTCCTCCCTACTGACTACAATACTATAACTAGTGTCTATGGACCACTCTACTGTCTCCTACTGACTACAATACTATAACTAGTGTCTATGGACCACTCTACTGACTACAATACTATAACTAGTGTCTATGGACCACTCTACTGTCTCCTCCCTCCTGACTACAATACTATAACTAGTGTCTATGGACCACTCTGCTGTCTCCTACTGACTACAATACTATAACTAGTGTCTATGGACCACTCTACTGTCTCCTACTGGCAACAATACTATAACTAGTGTCTATGGACCACTCTACTGTCTCCTCCCTCCTGACAACAATACTATAACTAGTGTCTATGGACCACTCTACTGTCTCCTACTGACAACAATACTATAACTAGTGTCTATGGACCACTCTACTGACTACAATACTATAACTAGTGTCTATGGACCACTCTACTGTCTCCTACTGACTACAATACTATAACTAGTGTCTATGGACCACTCTACTGTCTCCTACTGACTACAATACTATAACTAGTGTCTATGGACCACTCTACTGTCTCCTCCCTCCTGACTACAATACTATAACTAGTGTCTATGGACCACTCTACTGTCTCCTCCCTCCTGACTACAATACTATAACTAGTGTCTATGGACCACTCTACTGTCTCCTCCCTCCTGACTACAATACTATAACTAGTGTCTATGGACCACTCTACTGTCTCCTACTGACAACAATACTATAACTAGTGTCTATGGACCACTCTACTGTCTCCTACTGACTACAATACTATAACTAGTGTCTATGGACCACTCTACTGTCTCCTACTGACAACAATACTATAACTAGTGTCTATGGACCACTCTACTGTCTCCTCCCTACTGACTACAATACTATAACTAGTGTCTATGGACCACTCTACTGTCTCCTACTGACAACAATACTATAACTAGTGTCTATGGACCACTCTACTGTCTCCTCCCTCCTGACTACAATACTATAACTAGTGTCTATGGACCACTCTACTTTCTCCTACTGACTACAATACTATAACTAGTGTCTATGGACCACTCTACTGTCTCCTACTGACTACAATAGTATAACTAGTGTCTATGGACCACTACTGTCTCCTACTGACAACAATACTATAACTAGTGTCTATGGACCACTCTACTGTCTCCTCCCTCCTGACTACAATACTATAACTAGTGTCTATGGACCACTCTACTGTCTCCTACTGACAACAATACTATAATTGTGTCTATGGACCACTCTACTGTCTCCTACTGACTACAATACTACTACAATACTATAACTAGTGTCTATGGACCACTCTACTGTCTCCTACTGACTACAATACTATAACTAGTGTCTATGGACCACTCTACTGTCTCCTCCCTACTGACTACAATACTATAACTAGTGTCTATGGACCACTACTGTCTCCTACTGACAACAATACTATAACTAGTGTCTATGGACCACTACTGTCTCCTACTGACAACAATACTATAACTAGTTTCTATGGACCACTCTACTGTCTCCTCCCTACTGACTACAATACTATAACTAGTGTCTATGGACCACTCTACTGTCTCCTCCCTACTGACTACAATACTATAACTAGTGTCTATGGACCACTCTACTGTCTCCTCCCTACTGACTACAATACTATAACTAGTGTCTATGGACCACTCTACTGTCTCCTACTGACTACAATACTATAACTAGTGTCTATGGACCACTCTACTGTCTCCTCCCTCCTGACTACAATACTATAACTAGTGTCTATGGACCACTCTACTGTCTCCTACTGACTACAATACTATAACTAGTGTCTATGGACCACTCTGCTGTCTCCTACTGACAACAATACTATAACTAGTGTCTATGGACCACTCTACTGTCTCCTCCCTACTGACTACAATACTATAACTAGTGTCTATGGACCACTCTACTGTCTCCTCCCTACTGACTACAATACTATAACTAGTGTCTATGGACCACTACTGTCTCCTACTGACAACAATACTATAACTAGTGTCTATGGACCACTACTGTCTCCTACTGACAACAATACTATAACTAGTTTCTATGGACCACTCTACTGTCTCCTCCCTACTGACTACAATACTATAACTAGTGTCTATGGACCACTCTACTGTCTCCTCCCTACTGACTACAATACTATAACTAGTGTCTATGGACCACTCTACTGTCTCCTCCCTACTGACTACAATACTATAACTAGTGTCTATGGACCACTCTACTGTCTCCTACTGACTACAATACTATAACTAGTGTCTATGGACCACTCTACTGTCTCCTCCCTCCTGACTACAATACTATAACTAGTGTCTATGGACCACTCTACTGTCTCCTCCCTCCTGACTACAATACTATAACTAGTGTCTATGGACCACTCTACTGTCTCCTCCCTACTGACTACAATACTATAACTAGTGTCTATGGACCACTCTACTGTCTCCTCCCTCCTGACAACAATACTATAACTAGTGTCTATGGACCACTCTACTGTCTCCTCCCTCCTGACAACAATACTATAACTAGTGTCTATGGACCACTCTACTGTCTCCTACTGACAACAATACTATAACTAGTGTCTATGGACCACTCTACTGTCTCCTACTGACTACAATACTATAACTAGTGTCTATGGACCACTCTACTGTCTCCTCCCTCCTGACAACAATACTATAACTAGTGTCTATGGACCACTCTACTGTCTCCTCCCTACTGACTACAATACTATAACTAGTGTCTATGGACCACTCTACTGTCTCCTCCCTCCTGACTACAATACTATAACTAGTGTCTATGGACCACTCTACTGTCTCCTACTGACTACAATACTATAACTAGTGTCTATGGACCACTCTACTGTCTCCTACTGACAACAATACTATAACTAGTGTCTATGGTCCACTCTACTGTCTCCTCCCTCCTGACAACAATACTATAACTAGTGTCTATGGACCACTCTACTGTCTCCTACTGACAACAATACTATAACTAGTGTCTATGGACCACTCTACTGTCTCCTCCCTCCTGACTACAATACTATAACTAGTGTCTATGGACCACTCTACTGTCTCCTACTGACAACAATACTATAACTAGTGTCTATGGACCACTCTACTGTCTCCTCCCTCCTGACAACAATACTATAACTAGTGTCTATGGACCACTCTACTGTCTCCTCCCTCCTGACTACAATACTATAACAGGTGTCTATGGACCACTCTGCTGTCTCCTACTGACAACAATACTATAACTAGTGTCTATGGACCACTCTACTGTCTCCTCCCTCCTGACTACAATACTATAACTAGTGTCTATGGACCACTCTACTGTCTCCTCCCTCCTGACAACAATACTATAACTAGTGTCTATGGACCACTCTACTGTCTCCTCCCTCCTGACTACAATACTATAACTAGTGTCTATGGACCACTCTACTGTCTCCTCCCTCCTGACTACAATACTATAACTAGTGTCTATGGACCACTCTACTGTCTCCTACTGACTACAATACTATAACTAGTGTCTATGGACCACTCTACTGTCTCCTACTGACTACAATACTATAACTAGTGTCTATGGACCACTCTACTGTCTCCTCCCTCCTGACAACAATACTATAACTAGTGTCTATGGACCACTCTACTGTCTCCTCCCTCCTGACTACAATACTATAACTAGTGTCTATGGACCACTCTACTGTCTCCTACTGACTACAATACTATAACTAGTGTCTATGGACCACTCTACTGTCTCCTACTGACAACAATACTATAACTAGTGTCTATGGACCACTCTACTGTCTCCTACTGACTACAATACTATAACTAGTGTCTATGGACCACTCTACTGTCTCCTCCCTCCTGACAACAATACTATAACTAGTGTCTATATATCACTCTACTGTCTCCTACTGACTACAATACTATAACTAGTGTCTATGGATCACTCTACTGTCTCCTCCCTACTGACTACAATACTATAACTAGTGTCTATGGACGACTCTACTGTCTCCTACTGACAACAATACTATAACTAGTGTCTATGGACCACTCTACTGTCTCCTACTGACTACAATACTATAACTAGTGTCTATGGACCACTCTACTGTCTCCTCCCTACTGACTACAATACTATAACTAGTGTCTATGGACCACTCTACTGTCTCCTCCCTACTGACTACAATACTATAACTAGTGTCTATGGACCACTCTACTGTCTCCTACTGACTACAATACTATAACTAGTGTCTATGGACCACTCTACTGACTACAATACTATAACTAGTGTCTATGGACCACTCTACTGTCTCCTCCCTCCTGACTACAATACTATAACTAGTGTCTATGGACCACTCTACTGTCTCCTCCCTCCTGACTACAATACTATAACTAGTGTCTATGGACCACTCTACTGTCTCCTCCCTCCTGACTACAATACTATAACTAGTGTCTATGGACCACTCTACTGTCTCCTACTGACAACAATACTATAACTAGTGTCTATGGATCACTCTACTGTCTCCTACTGACTACAATACTATAACTAGTGTCTATGGGTCACTCTACTGTCTCCTCCCTCCTGACTACAATACTATAACTAGTGTCTATGGACCACTCTACTGTCTCCTACTGACAACAATACTATAACTAGTGTCTATGGACCACTCTACTGTCTCCTACTGACTACAATACTATAACTAGTGTCTATGGACCACTCTACTGTCTCCTACTGACAACAATACTATAACTAGTGTCTATGGACCACTCTACTGTCTCCTCCCTACTGACTACAATACTATAACTAGTGTCTATGGACCACTCTACTGTCTCCTACTGACAACAATACTATAACTAGTGTCTATGGACCACTCTACTGTCTCCTCCCTCCTGACTACAATACTATAACTAGTGTCTATGGACCACTCTACTTTCTCCTACTGACTACAATACTATAACTAGTGTCTATGGACCACTCTACTGTCTCCTACTGACTACAATAGTATAACTAGTGTCTATGGACCACTACTGTCTCCTACTGACAACAATACTATAACTAGTGTCTATGGACCACTCTACTGTCTCCTCCCTCCCTCCTGACTACAATACTATAACTAGTGTCTATGGACCACTCTACTGTCTCCTACTGACAACAATACTATAATTGTGTCTATGGACCACTCTTCTGTCTCCTACTGACTACAATACTACTACAATACTATAACTAGTGTCTATGGACCACTCTACTGTCTCCTACTGACAACAATACTATAATTGTGTCTATGGACCACTCTACTGTCTCCTACTGACAACAATACTATAACTAGTGTCTATGGACCACTCTACTGTCTCCTACTGACTACAATACTATAACTAGTGTCTATGGACCACTCTACTGTCTCCTACTGACTACAATACTATAACTAGTGTCTATGGACCACTCTACTGTCTCCTACTGACAACAATACTATAACTAGTGTCTATGGACCACTCTACTGTCTCCTACTGACTACAATACTATAACTAGTGTCTATGGACCACTCTACTGTCTCCTACTGACTACAATACTATAACTAGTGTCTATGGACCACTCTACTGTCTCCTACTGACAACAATACTATAACTAGTGTCTGGACCACTCTACTGTCTCCTACTGACAACAATACTATAACTAGTTTCTATGGACCACTCTACTGTCTCCTCCCTACTGACTACAATACTATAACTAGTGTCTATGGACCACTCTGTCTCCTCCCTACTGACTACAATACTATAACTAGTGTCTATGGACCACTCTACTGTCTCCTACTGACTACAATACTATAACTAGTGTCTATGGACCACTCTACTGTCTCCTACTGACTACAATACTATAACTAGTGTCTATGGACCACTCTACTGTCTCCTACTGACTACAATACTATAACTAGTGTCTATGGACCACTCTACTGTCTCCTCCCTCCTGACTACAATACTATAACTAGTGTCTATGGACCACTCTACTGTCTCCTCCCTCCTGACTACAATACTATAACTAGTGTCTATGGACCACTCTACTGTCTCCTCCCTCCTGACTACAATACTATAACTAGTGTCTATGGACCACTCTACTGTCTCCTACTGACTACAATACTAAAACTAGTGTCTATTGACCACTCTACTGTCTCCTCCCTCCTGACAACAATACTATAACTAGTGTCTATGGACCACTCTACTGTCTCCTCCCTCCTGACTACAATACTATAACTAGTGTCTATGGACCACTCTACTGTCTCCTACTGACTACAATACTATAACTAGTGTCTATGGACCACTCTACTGTCTCCTACTGACAACAATACTATAACTAGTGTCTATGGTCCACTCTACTGTCTCCTCCCTCCTGACTACAATACTATAACTAGTGTCTATGGACCACTCTACTGTCTCCTACTGACTACAATACTATAACTAGTGTCTATGGACCACTCTACTGTCTCCTACTGACAACAATACTATAACTAGTGTCTATGGACCACTCTACTGTCTCCCACTGACAACAATACTATAACTAGTGTCTATATATCACTCTACTGTCTCCTACTGACTACAATACTATAACTAGTGTCTATGGATCACTCTACTGTCTCCTCCCTACTGAATACAATACTATAACTAGTGTCTATGGACCACTCTACTGTCTCCTCCTGACTACAATACTATAACTAGTGTCTATGGACCACTCTACTGTCTCCTACTGACTACAATACTATAACTAGTGTCTATGGACCACTCTGCTGTCTCCTACTGACAACAATACTATAACTAGTGTCTATGGACCACTCTACTGTCTCCTCCCTACTGACTACAATACTATAACTAGTGTCTATGGACCACTCTACTGTCTCCTACTGACAACAATACTATAACTAGTGTCTATGGACCACTACTGTCTCCTACTGACAACAATACTATAACTAGTGTCTATGGACCACTACTGTCTCCTACTGACAACAATACTATAACTAGTTTCTATGGACCACTCTACTGTCTCCTCCCTACTGACTACAATACTATAACTAGTGTCTATGGACCACTCTACTGTCTCCTCCCTACTGACTACAATACTATAACTAGTGTCTATGGACCACTCTACTGTCTCCTACTGACTACAATACTATAACTAGTGTCTATGGACCACTCTACTGTCTCCTACTGACTACAATACTATAACTAGTGTCTATGGACCACTCTACTGTCTCCTCCCTCCTGACTACAATACTATAACTAGTGTCTATGGACCACTCTACTGTCTCCTCCCTCCTGACTACAATACTATAACTAGTGTCTATGGACCACTCTACTGTCTCCTCCCTCCTGACTACAATACTATAACAGGTGTCTATGGACCACTCTGCTGTCTCCTACTGACAACAATACTATAACTAGTGTCTATGGACCACTCTACTGTCTCCTCCCTCCTGACTACAATACTATAACTAGTGTCTATGGACCACTCTACTGTCTCCTCCCTACTGACTACAATACTATAACTAGTGTCTATGGACCACTCTACTGTCTCCTCCCTCCTGACAACAATACTATAACTAGTGTCTATGGACCACTCTACTGTCTCCTCCCTCCTGACTACAATACTATAACTAGTGTCTATGGACCACTCTACTGTCTCCTACTGACTACAATACTATAACTAGTGTCTATGGACCACTCTACTGTCTCCTACTGACAACAATACTATAACTAGTGTCTATGGACCACTCTACTGTCTCCTCCCTACTGACTACAATACTATAACTAGTGTCTATGGACCACTCTACTGTCTCCTACTGACTACAATACTATAACTAGTGTCTATGGATCACTCTACTGTCTCCTACTGACTACAATACTATAACTAGTGTCTATGGTCCACTCTACTGTCTCCTCCCTCCTGACTACAATACTATAACTAGTGTCTATGGACCACTCTACTGTCTCCTACTGACTACAATACTATAACTAGTGTCTATGGACCACTCTACTGTCTCCTCCCTCCTGACAACAATACTATAACTAGTGTCTATGGACCACTCTACTGTCTCCTCCCTCCTGACAACAATACTATAACTAGTGTCTATGGACCACTCTACTGTCTCCTCCCTCCTGACTACAATACTATAACTAGTGTCTATGGACCACTCTACTGTCTCCTACTGACAACAATACTATAACTAGTGTCTATGGACCACTCTACTGACTACAATACTATAACTAGTGTCTATGGACCACTCTACTGTCTCCTACTGACTACAATACTATAACTAGTGTCTATGGACCACTCTACTGTCTCCTCCCTCCTGACAACAATACTATAACTAGTGTCTATGGACCACTCTACTGTCTCCTCCCTCCTGACAACAATACTATAACTAGTGTCTATGGACCACTCTACTGTCTCCTCCCTCCTGACTACAATACTATAACAGGTGTCTATGGACCACTCTGCTGTCTCCTACTGACAACAATACTATAACTAGTGTCTATGGACCACTCTACTGTCTCCTCCCTCCTGACAACAATACTATAACTAGTGTCTATGGACCACTCTACTGTCTCCTCCCTCCTGACAACAATACTATAACTAGTGTCTATGGTCCACTCTACTGTCTCCTACTGACTACAATACTATAACTAGTGTCTATGGACCACTCTACTGTCTCCTCCCTCCTGACTACAATACTATAACAGGTGTCTATGGACCACTCTACTGTCTCCTACTGACTACAATACTATAACTAGTGTCTATGGACCACTCTCCTGTCTCCTACTGACTACAATACTATAACTAGTGTCTATGGACCACTCTACTGTCTCCTACTGACTACAATACTATAACTAGTGTCTATGGACCACTCTACTGTCTCCTCCCTCCTGACAACAATACTATAACTAGTGTCTATGGACCACTCTACTGTCTCCTCCCTCCTGACTACAATACTATAACTAGTGTCTATGGACCACTCTACTGTCTCCTACTGACTACAATACTATAACTAGTGTCTATGGACCACTCTACTGTCTCCTGCTGACAACAATACTATAACTAGTGTCTATGGACCACTCTACTGTCTCCTACTGACTACAATACTATAACTAGTGTCTATGGACCACTCTACTGTCTCCTCCCTCCTGACTACAATACTATAACTAGTGTCTGTGGACCACTCTACTGTCTCCTCCCTACTGACTACAATACTATAACTAGTGTCTATGGACCACTCTACTGTCTCCTACTGACTACAATACTATAACTAGTGTCTATGGACCACTCTACTGTCTCCTCCCTCCTGACTACAATACTATAACTAGTGTCTATGGACCACTCTACTGTCTCCTCCCTCCTGACTACAATACTATAACTAGTGTCTATGGACCACTCTACTGTCTCCTACTGACAACAATACTATAACTAGTGTCTATGGACCACTCTACTGTCTCCTACTGACAACAATACTATAACTAGTGTCTATATATCACTCTACTGTCTCCTACTGACTACAATACTATAACTAGTGTCTATGGATCACTCTACTGTCTCCTCCCTACTGACTACAATACTATAACTAGTGTCTATGGACGACTCTACTGTCTCCTACTGACAACAATACTATAACTAGTGTCTATGGACCACTCTACTGTCTCCTACTGACTACAATACTATAACTAGTGTCTATGGACCACTCTACTGTCTCCTCCCTACTGACTACAATACTATAACTAGTGTCTATGGACCACTCTACTGTCTCCTCCCTACTGACTACAATACTATAACTAGTGTCTATGGACCACTCTACTGTCTCCTACTGACAACAATACTATAACTAGTGTCTATGGACCACTCTACTGACTACAATACTATAACTAGTGTCTATGGACCACTCTACTGTCTCCTCCCTCCTGACTACAATACTATAACTAGTGTCTATGGACCACTCTGCTGTCTCCTACTGACTACAATACTATAACTAGTGTCTATGGACCACTCTACTGTCTCCTACTGGCAACAATACTATAACTAGTGTCTATGGACCACTCTACTGTCTCCTCCCTCCTGACAACAATACTATAACTAGTGTCTATGGACCACTCTACTGTCTCCTACTGACAACAATACTATAACTAGTGTCTATGGACCACTCTACTGACTACAATACTATAACTAGTGTCTATGGACCACTCTACTGTCTCCTACTGACTACAATACTATAACTAGTGTCTATGGACCACTCTACTGTCTCCTACTGACTACAATACTATAACTAGTGTCTATGGACCACTCTACTGTCTCCTCCCTCCTGACTACAATACTATAACTAGTGTCTATGGACCACTCTACTGTCTCCTCCCTCCTGACTACAATACTATAACTAGTGTCTATGGACCACTCTACTGTCTCCTCCCTCCTGACTACAATACTATAACTAGTGTCTATGGACCACTCTACTGTCTCCTACTGACAACAATACTATAACTAGTGTCTATGGACCACTCTACTGTCTCCTACTGACTACAATACTATAACTAGTGTCTATGGACCACTCTACTGTCTCCTACTGACAACAATACTATAACTAGTGTCTATGGACCACTCTACTGTCTCCTCCCTCCTGACTACAATACTATAACTAGTGTCTATGGACCACTCTACTGTCTCCTACTGACAACAATACTATAACTAGTGTCTATGGACCACTCTACTGTCTCCTCCCTCCTGACTACAATACTATAACTAGTGTCTATGGACCACTCTACTTTCTCCTACTGACTACAATACTATAACTAGTGTCTATGGACCACTCTACTGTCTCCTACTGACTACAATACTATAACTAGTGTCTATGGACCACTACTGTCTCCTACTGACAACAATACTATAACTAGTGTCTATGGACCACTCTACTGTCTCCTCCCTCCTGACTACAATACTATAACTAGTGTCTATGGACCACTCTACTGTCTCCTACTGACAACAATACTATAACTTGTGTCTATGGACCACTCTACTGTCTCCTACTGACTACAATACTACTACAATACTATAACTAGTGTCTATGGACCACTCTACTGTCTCCTACTGACTACAATACTATAACTAGTGTCTATGGACCACTCTACTGTCTCCTCCCTACTGACTACAATACTATAACTAGTGTCTATGGACCACTCTACTGTCTCCTCCCTCCTGACAACAATACTATAACTAGTGTCTATGGACCACTCTACTGTCTCCTACTGACTACAATACTATAACTAGTGTCTATGGACCACTCTACTGTCTCCTCCTGACTACAATACTATAACTAGTGTCTATGGACCACTCTACTGTCTCCTCCCTCCTGACAACAATACTATAACTAGTGTCTATGGACCACTCTACTGTCTCCTCCCTCCTGACTACAATACTATAACTAGGTGTCTATGGACCACTCTACTGTCTCCTACTGACAACAATACTATAACTAGTGTCTATGGACCACTCTACTGTCTCCTCCCTCCTGACAACAATACTATAACTAGTGTCTATGGACCACTCTACTGTCTCCTCCCTCCTGACTACAATACTATAACTAGGTGTCTATGGACCACTCTACTGTCTCCTACTGACAACAATACTATAACTAGTGTCTATGGACCACTCTACTGTCTCCTCCCTCCTGACAACAATACTATAACTAGTGTCTATGGACCACTCTACTGTCTCCTCCCTCCTGACTACAATACTATAACAGGTGTCTATGGACCACTCTACTGTCTCCTACTGACTACAATACTATAACTAGTGTCTATGGACCACTCTCCTGTCTCCTACTGACAACAATACTATAACTAGTGTCTATGGACCACTCTACTGTCTCCTACTGACTACAATACTATAACTAGTGTCTATGGACCACTCTACTGTCTCCTCCCTCCTGACAACAATACTATAACTAGTGTCTATGGACCACTCTACTGTCTCCTCCCTCCTGACTACAATACTATAACTAGTGTCTATGGACCACTCTACTGTCTCCTACTGACTACAATACTATAACTAGTGTCTATGGACCACTCTACTGTCTCCTACTGACTACAATACTATAACTAGTGTCTATGGACCACTCTACTGTCTCCTCCCTCCTGACTACAATACTATAACTAGTGTCTATGGACCACTCTACTGTCTCCTCCCTACTGACTACAATACTATAACTAGTGTCTATGGACCACTCTACTGTCTCCTACTGACTACAATACTATAACTAGTGTCTATGGACCACTCTACTGTCTCCTCCCTCCTGACTACAATACTATAACTAGTGTCTATGGACCACTCTACTGTCTCCTCCCTCCTGACTACAATACTATAACTAGTGTCTATGGACCACTCTACTGTCTCCTACTGACAACAATACTATAACTAGTGTCTATGGACCACTCTACTGTCTCCTACTGACAACAATACTATAACTAGTGTCTATATATCACTCTACTGTCTCCTACTGACAACAATACTATAACTAGTGTCTATGGACCACTCTACTGTCTCCTCCCTACTGACTACAATACTATAACTAGTGTCTATGGACCACTCTACTGTCTCCTACTGACAACAATACTATAACTAGTGTCTATGGACCACTCTACTGCTCCTCCCTACTGACTACAATACTATAACTAGTGTCTATGGACCACTCTACTGTCTCCTCCTACTGACTACAATACTATAACTAGTGTCTATGGACCACTCTACTGTCTCCTCCCTACTGACTACAATACTATAACTAGTGTCTATGGACCACTCTACTGTCTCCTACTGACTACAATACTATAACTAGTGTCTATGGACCACTCTACTGACTACAATACTATAACTAGTGTCTATGGACCACTCTACTGTCTCCTCCCTCCTGACTACAATACTATAACTAGTGTCTATGGACCACTCTGCTGTCTCCTACTGACTACAATACTATAACTAGTGTCTATGGACCACTCTACTGTCTCCTACTGGCAACAATACTATAACTAGTGTCTATGGACCACTCTACTGTCTCCTCCCTCCTGACAACAATACTATAACTAGTGTCTATGGACCACTCTACTGTCTCCTACTGACAACAATACTATAACTAGTGTCTATGGACCACTCTACTGACTACAATACTATAACTAGTGTCTATGGACCACTCTACTGTCTCCTACTGACTACAATACTATAACTAGTGTCTATGGACCACTCTACTGTCTCCTACTGACTACAATACTATAACTAGTGTCTATGGACCACTCTACTGTCTCCTACTGACAACAATACTATAACTAGTGTCTATGGTCCACTCTACTGTCTCCTCCTGACTACAATACTATAACTAGTTTCTATGGACCACTCTACTGTCTCCTCCCTCCTGACTACAATACTATAACTAGTGTCTATGGACCACTCTACTGTCTCCTACTGACAACAATACTATAACTAGTGTCTATGGACCACTCTACTGTCTCCTACTGACTACAATACTATAACTAGTGTCTATGGACCACTCTACTGTCTCCTACTGACTACAATACTATAACTAGTGTCTATGGACCACTACTGTCTCCTACTGACAACAATACTATAACTAGTGTCTATGGACCACTCTACTGTCTCCTCCCTCCTGACTACAATACTATAACTAGTGTCTATGGACCACTCTACTGTCTCCTCCATCCTGACAACAATACTATAACTAGTGTCTATGGTCCACTCTACTGTCTCCTACTGACTACAATACTATAACTAGTGTCTATGGACCACTCTACTGTCTCCTACTGACAACAATACTATAACTAGTGTCTATGGACCACTCTACTGTCTCCTCCTGACTACAATACTATAACTAGTGTCTATGGACCACTCTACTGTCTCCTACTGACAACAATACTATAACTAGTGTCTATGGACCACTCTACTGTCTCCTACTGACTACAATACTATAACTAGTGTCTATGGACCACTCTACTGTCTCCTCCCTCCTGACTACAATACTATAACTAGTGTCTATGGACCACTCTACTGTCTCCTCCCTCCTGACAACAATACTATAACTAGTGTCTATGGACCACTCTACTGTCTCCTACTGACTACAATACTATAACTAGTGTCTATGGACCACTCTACTGTCTCCTACTGACTACAATACTATAACTAGTGTCTATGGACCACTCTACTGTCTCCTCCCTCCTGACAACAATACTATAACTAGTGTCTATGGACCACTCTACTGTCTCCTCCCTCCTGACTACAATACTATAACAGGTGTCTATGGACCACTCTGCTGTCTCCTACTGACAACAATACTATAACTAGTGTCTATGGACCACTCTACTGTCTCCTCCCTCCTGACAACAATACTATAACTAGTGTCTATGGACCACTCTACTGTCTCCTACTGACTACAATACTATAACTAGTGTCTATGGACCACTCTACTGTCTCCTACTGACTACAATACTATAACTAGTGTCTATGGACCACTCTACTGTCTCCTCCCTCCTGACTACAATACTATAACTAGTGTCTATGGACCACTCTACTGTCTCCTACTGACTACAATACTATAACTAGTGTCTATGGACCACTCTCCTGTCTCCTACTGACTACAATACTATAACTAGTGTCTATGGACCACTCTACTGTCTCCTACTGACTACAATACTATAACTAGTGTCTATGGACCACTCTACTGACTACAATACTATAACTAGTGTCTATGGACCACTCTACTGTCTCCTCCCTCCTGACTACAATACTATAACTAGTGTCTATGGACCACTCTACTGTCTCCTACTGACTACAATACTATAACTAGTGTCTATGGACCACTCTACTGACTACAATACTATAACTAGTGTCTATGGACCACTCTACTGTCTCCTCCCTCCTGACTACAATACTATAACTAGTGTCTATGGACCACTCTACTGTCTCCTACTGACAACAATACTATAACTAGTGTCTATGGACCACTCTACTGTCTCCTACTGACAACAATACTATAACTAGTGTCTATGGACCACTCTACTGTCTCCTACTGACAACAATACTATAACTAGTGTCTATGGACCACTCTACTGTCTCCTCCCTCCTGACTACAATACTATAACTAGTGTCTATGGACCACTCTACTGTCTCCTCCCTCCTGACTACAATACTATAACTAGTGTCTATGGATCACTCTACTGTCTCCTCCCTCCTGACTACAATACTATAACTAGTGTCTATGGACCACTCTACTGTCTCCTACTGACTACAATACTATAACTAGTGTCTATGGACCACTCTACTGTCTCCTACTGACTACAATACTATAACTAGTGTCTATGGACCACTCTACTGTCTCCTCCTTCCTGACTACAATACTATAACTAGTGTCTATGGACCACTCTACTGTCTCCTACTGACAACAATACTATAACTAGTGTCTATGGATCACTCTACTGTCTCCTACTGACTACAATACTATAACTAGTGTCTATGGATCACTCTACTGTCTCCTCCCTCCTGACTACAATACTATAACTAGTGTCTATGGACCACTCTACTGTCTCCTCCCTACTGACTACAATACTATAACTAGTGTCTATGGACCACTCTACTTTCTCCTACTGACTACAATACTATAACTAGTGTCTATGGACCACTCTACTGTCTCCTACTGACTACAATAGTATAACTAGTGTCTATGGACCACTACTGTCTCCTACTGACAACAATACTATAACTAGTGTCTATGGACCACTCTACTGTCTCCTCCCTCCTGACTACAATACTATAACTAGTGTCTATGGACCACTCTACTGTCTCCTACTGACAACAATACTATAATTGTGTCTATGGACCACTCTACTGTCTCCTACTGACAACAATACTATAACTAGTGTCTATGGACCACTCTACTGTCTCCTACTGACTACAATACTATAACTAGTGTCTATGGACCACTCTACTGTCTCCTACTGACTACAATACTATAACTAGTGTCTATGGACCACTCTACTGTCTCCTACTGACAACAATACTATAACTAGTGTCTATGGACCACTCTACTGTCTCCTACTGACTACAATACTATAACTAGTGTCTATGGACCACTCTACTGTCTCCTACTGACTACAATACTATAACTAGTGTCTATGGACCACTCTACTGTCTCCTACTGACAACAATACTATAACTAGTGTCTGGACCACTCTACTGTCTCCTACTGACAACAATACTATAACTAGTGTCTATGGACCACTCTACTGTCTCCTACTGACAACAATACTATAACTAGTGTCTATGGACCACTCTACTGTCTCCTACTGACAACAATACTATAACTAGTGTCTATGGACCACTCTACTGTCTCCTACTGACTACAATACTATAACTAGTGTCTATGGACCACTCTACTGTCTCCTACTGACTACAATACTATAACTAGTGTCAATGGACCACTCTACTGTCTCCTACTGACTACAATACTATAACTAGTGTCAATGGACCACTCTACTGTCTCCTACTGACTACAATACTATAACTAGTGTCTATGGACCACTCTACTGTCTCCTCCCTACTGACTACAATACTATAACTAGTGTCTATGGACCACTCTACTGTCTCCTACTGACTACAATACTATAACTAGGATCTATGGATCACCTACAGTTCTCATGGTTATATCAGACCACTTGGTGCTGAGCTGTCTCCCTCTCCCATCACACTGTCTTTCACACTGCGAAGCTACAGGAAGAGGTGCTGTGTGTGTGTGTGTGTGTGTGTGAGTGACATCCGGTGAGAGGTGAGTAGGTCTGTGGTTCTACATGGTACACTAATTACTGAAGCTGCTGTGTGGTTTATAATAGATTGTAAACACAGTAGCTTCCTACAATGGTGGAATTAACCATCATCCAATTGTATAACAAGGTTATCACAAGTATATTGACAGCAACTGTACCGTTCCGTTGACTCACACAACATCACCTAATGAGGGTGACCCACGCACGAGCACACCCCTAAATTCTGTGCGTCAGTCTTGATAGGGCCGTATTGCCTGATGATGACGAAACAGGAAGTGTTCAAGTCAAAGCCTTTTCCTGCTCACGTTGGCATGCTGCACAAACCCTTAATACTGATTTAATACTCTCCTTCCTTCTAGGTGTGTTGAAATGCCCTCTGGTCAGACATGATAAGCGATTTAATATGATAGTAGGCTTCTAGTTTAGTACACAGTCCTAGTTTGTGGGGAAAATCGGGCTTATTTTGACTGACTAGAGGAAACAGGACGTACACATGGTCATGTGAAGTCCGGTTGGAAGTGACTCCGATGTTTCCACACGTCTTTCCTCATCTTTATGGTTTAGTTATTCTACTCTGAAGTGTTGGCCAATACAGTGCCTTTGGAAAGTATTCAGACCCCTTGACCTTTTCTACATTTTGTTACGTTACGGCCTTATTCTAAAATGGATTATATTGTTGGTTTTTTTCGCTCATCAATCTACACACAGTACCCCGTAATGACAGCGAAAACGGGCTTTTTGAATTTTTGGGTCATTTCTTGAAATAAAAAGCTGAAATATTACATTTACATAACTATTCAGACCCTTTACTCAGTACTTTGTTGAAGCATGTTTGGCAGCGATTACTGCATCAAGTCTTCTTGGGTATGACGCTACAAGCTTGACACACCTGTATTTGGGGAGTTTCTCCCATTCTTCTCTGCAGATCCTCTCAAGCTCTGTCAGGTTGGATGGGGAGCGTCGTTGCTGTACAGCTATTTTCAGGTCTCTCCAGTGATGTTCCATCGGGTTCAAGTCCGGGCTCTGGCTGGGCCACTCAAGGACATTCAGAGACTTGTCCCGAAGCCACTCCTGTGGTGTCTTGGCTGTGTGCTTAGGGTCGGTATCCTGTTGGAAGGGGAACCTTCGCCCCAGTCTGAGGTCCTGAGCGCTCTGGAGCAGGTTTTCATTAAGGATCTCTCTACTTTGCTCCGTTCATTTTTCCCTCGATCCTGAATAGTCTCCCAGTCCCTGCCGCTGAAAAACATCCCCACAGCATGATGCTTCTACCACCATGCTTCACCGTAGGGATGGTGCCAGGTTTCCTCCAGACCAGAGAATCTTGTTTCGCATGGTCTGAGAGTCATTACGTGCCTTTTGGCAAACTCCAAGCGGGCTTTAATGTGCCTTTTACTGAGGAGTGGCTTCCGTCTGGCCACTCTACCGTAAAGGCCTGATTTGTGTAGTGCTGCATAGATGGTTGTCCTTCTGGAAGGTTCTCCCATCTCCACAGAGGAACTCTAGAGCTCTGTCAGAGTGACCATCGGGTTCTTGGTCACCTCCCTGACCAAGGCGCTTCTCCCCCGATTGCTCAGTTCTAGGGAGAGTCTTGGTGGTTCCAAACTTCTTCCATTTAAGAATCATGGAGGCATTGTGTTCTTGGGGACAATTCCTTTGACCTCGTGGCTTGGTTTTTTCTCTGACATGCACTGTCAACTGTGGGATCTTATATAGACAGGTGTGTGCCTTTCCAAATCATGTCCAATCAATTGAATTTACCACAAGTGGACTCCAAGTTGAATAAACATCTCAAGGATGATCAGTGGAAACACGATGCACCTGAGCTCAATTTCAATTCTCATAGCAAAGGGTCTAAATATGTAAACTATTTCTGTTATTACATTTTAATAAACTGGCAATTATTTCACAGTTTTCGCTTTGTCATTATGGGGTATTGTGTGTAGATTGCTGAAGGGGGGAAACGAACAATTTTAGAGTAAGGTTTTAACGCAACAAAATGTGGAAAAGGTCAAGGGGTTTGAATAATTTCCAAAGGCACTGGATGTGCCTATACTGCTAATCATGTGTACTTGAAGCTCATTGACATTTGCCCTCGTTTCTTCTAGGTTATTAATGATGTCATTTACATGTGTAACATTTTTTTTCTTTGAAAGTCATGTTGATAAATACAATTAAAAAAATAAAAAATCCTGTCCTCCATTATGTGGATGCTCTTGTGCCATACTTTCTGTCTTCGTACTTAGTAATGGCTTATTAATTATAGCCCTAATGTGTCCTACATTTCAGGAAGACGCTGTTGTTTTCATAATGCATTGTTTGCTGTGCCTGCGCACAGCCCACACCCAGAGGTTATATTCTGAGGACTGAATGTGCTCCCGTTAATTGAATGCAGTGCACCATTTGATTGTGTTGGGGCTTATCGGCTGCAACCATATTCCAATAAATGTTTCCCCTTTTGATGTCGCTTGCTCGTTCTCCTCGCTAATTCCCCTACGCCATATTTTTCTCTCTTTGTCTACACAGCGAACTCCGATGCCCTCCAAGCCATGGTTCCTGAAAACAGCATAGACTCAGAAGGGTAAGTATCCTGTCATGGCTTCTGTAGTGAACTCTGCTGCTGCTGACTACCCTACCCTCAGTCAAACTTTATCAGCACTATTTAAATATACATCAAATCTGAAAGTAACTCACTCTTAATGTTGTCTGATGTCATTAGCGTTGAGGCCTATTTGGGGTGGCAGGTAGCCCAGTGGTTAGAGCGTTGGACTAGTAACCGAAAGGTTGCTGGATCGAACCCCCGAGCTGACAAGGTACAAATCTGTCATTCTGCCCCTGAACAAGGCAGTTAACCCACTGTTCCTAGGCCGTCATTGTAAAACAAGAATTTGTTCTTAACTGACTTGCCTAGTTAAATATGAACATTTTCAGAAATTCCACCAAAGGGCTGGTTTCCAAGGATACAGTACCACTTGGGTGTCATTACTTTCCAAGCCACTAGATGGCAATGGTGTCGTTAGGTGGAAGTCAAGCCGGTCTCCCTCAGACATTGTTTATGGCTTGGTGAGTTTGGATTAAGGCCAGTACTTTTACGACTCACAATATCAATATGATCCTAACATTTTATATGGTCATTCTGATTGTGCAATCGGGACCAGTCATCTCAAAGAGACTGGAAATGAAACCACGGCTCCTACATTTATACTACCATTAACTTACTAAACAGCTCAAGATAGACAGACAGAAGCCTGATTCATAATCGTGACCTCTGACAGTTTCATTGAGAACGTCTTTGTGGCTGTGAATGGTAAGTAGGTCTGACTTTACAGTTCATAGTTAGGGCCTTGTCCATCAAAGAATACATACATGCATACATACATGCATACATACATACATACATACATACATACATACATACATACATACATACATACATACATACATACATACATACATACATACATACATACATACATACATACCATCTGAAGAGCCAGGGAGTGCTGGCACTCACAACCATAAATGGTGCACAAGGAGGGATGACTGCAGAGGAAGAGAAGAGAAAGGGAGAGGAGGTATTTGTATGTGTGGGGTGACGGTCAGGATTAATAAATCGTAGCATGGCGAGGCAGGATGAGGTATGGCCACGGCATTGGGTGTTCCGGCAAAGTCCGCGGGACAGGACACCACTCATTTCCCAATGTGTGGGTCTTTTCAGTGTGCTTTATTGGCATGATGTAACAATGTACATATTGCCAAAGCTTATTTTGGATATTGACAATATGAAAATAATAAGAATCAAAATGTTAATGGGACAACAGTAACAACAATAACCAAGGGTCAAAATAACCATACATTGAACAATAACAATAATCATACAGTAGAGGAGATGTGCAGGTTTATTGGTCTGTCAGACACTGTCCCTCAACTTATGGCAGTCAGCAATGTAGTGCGCTGCCAACCCACAGCTCTATGCGTCCTCCCCCAACAGGACGGGTAGCCTATCCTCATCAGAGAGGTCTTTGAAACCTTGAATAAGGGTTTCACATTTGGGGAAATGACACTCTAATTGTTTAATATTTTTTTACATTTTGTCAGGAAATGCAGCTCTGTCTCAGGTTCTGCTGTTGTGCAGTGGTTGCACAGCCTTTCCTCTACAGGGAGCCAGGTTTTCCTGTGTCTACCCTTCTCAATGGCAAGGCTGTGCTCACTGAGCCTGTACTTTGTCAAGGTTTTTCTAAGGTTTTGATCAGTAACCATGGTCAAATAGTTAGCCACGGTGTACTGTCCATTTAGGGCCAGATAGCACTGCATTTTGCTTTGTGTTTGTGTTTCTCAATAAGCAATGTAGTTTTGTTTTGACTGTGTTGTAATTTGTTTTATTCTGATTGATTGGATGTTCTGGTCCTGAGGCTTCCGTGTGTTAGTAGAACAGGTTAGTGAACTCAGCCCCAGGACCAGCTGGATGAGGGGACTGAGGCGTCAGTGTGTTAATAGGACAGGTTAGTGAACTCAGCCCCAGGACCAGCTGGATGAGGGGACTGAGGCGTCAGTGTGTTAATAGGACAGGTTAGTGAACTCAGCCCCAGGACCAGCTGGATGAGGGGACTGAGGCGTCAGTGTGTTAATAGGACAGGTTAGTGAACTCAGCCCCAGGACCAGCTGGATGAGGGGACTGAGGCGTCAGTGTGTTAATAGGACAGGTTAGTGAACTCAGCCCCAGGACCAGCTGGATGAGGGGACTGAGGCGTCAGTGTGTTAATAGGACAGGTTAGTGAACTCAGCCCCAGGACCAGCTGGATGAGGGGACTGAGGCGTCAGTGTGTTAATAGGACAGGTTAGTGAACTCAGCCCCAGGACCAGCTGGATGAGGGGACTGAGGCGTCAGTGTGTTAATAGGACAGGTTAGTGAACTCAGGACCAGCTGGATGAGGGGACTGAGGCGTCAGTGTGTTAATAGGACAGGTTAGTGAACTCAGCCCCAGGACCAGCTGGATGAGGGGACTGAGGCGTCAGTGTGTTAATAGGACAGGTTAGTGAACTCAGCCCCAGGACCAGCTGGATGAGGGGACTGAGGCGTCAGTGTGTTAGTAGAACAGGTTTGTGAACTCAGCCCCAGGACCAGCTGGATGAGGGGACTCTTTTCTTTGCTCATCTCTTGGCATTGCAGGGCTTGGTAATGATATGAGAGGGGGGCACTATTCCAAAATGTAATTTATATTTTTTGAGTTTTTATAATTAGTGGAGATTGGCCTAATTCTGCCCTGCATGCATTGTTTGTAGTTTTCCTCTGGACATGTTGGAGAATCTTACAGAACTCTGCATGTAGTGTTTCAATGGGGTGTTTGTCCCATTTTGGTGTAATCTTCTTTTGTCTCGCTGCCATAAAGTACAATTGGTTCAATTAGTTTTAGCCAAATTTATTTTTAAACCGAAGTAATTGTAGTGTGTACAGTACTCTATATATTTTGTACCAATTGAGAACGTCGGTCTAATTCCCTGAGATCTGGATCTTCTCTGGAAAATCATTATTTTAGACTTTTTGGGGTTTACTGCCAGGGACCAGGTCTCTCTCTCTGTGTCTCTCTCTGTGTGTCTCTCTCTCTCTCTCTCTCTCTCTCTGTCTCTGTGTCTCTCTCTGTGTCTCTGTGTCTCTCTCTCTCTGTCTCTGTCTCTCAAATTCAAGCTGCTTTATTGGCATGAAAAACATTGTGTCAATATTGCCTAAGCAACAATGTATACAATATACATTGTAATAAAATTATAAACAATAACAAATAATAATATAAAATGGCAGTAAATAATACAAAATGAAATATAAAAATCTAAATATGGAAAATGAAACGATAATTAAGTAATAACTAAATAACGGTCATCTTCACCATTACATCAGTACTACAACTACTATCATCATTATTACTACTACTACTACTACTACTACTACTACTACTACTACAACTACTATCATCATTATTACTACTACTACTACTACTACTACTACTACCACTACCACTACCACCACCATCACTAAACTGCTATCATTACCATTACTACCCATACCACTACTACTACCACCATCACTAAACTGCTATCATTACCATTACTACCCATACCACTACTACTACCACCACCATCACTAAACTGCTATCATTACCATTACTACCCATACCACTACTACTACCACCACCATCACTAAACTGCTATCATTACCATTACTACCCATACCACTACTACTACCACCATTACTACCCATACCACTACTACTACTACTACCACCATCACTAAACTGCTATCATTACCATTACTACCCATACCACTACCACCACCACCATCACTAAACTGCTATCATTACCATTACTACCCATACCACTAGTACCACCACCACCACCACCATCACTAAACTGCTATCATTACCATTACTACCCATACCACTACTACCACCACCACCACCATCACTAAACTGCTATCATTACCATTACTACCCATACCACTACTACTACTACTACTACTACCACCATCACTAAACTGCTATCATTACCATTACCACCCATACCACTACTACTACCACCACCACCATCACTAAACTGCTATCATTACCATTACTACCCATACCACTACTACTACTACTACTACTACCACCATCACTAAACTGCTATCATTACCATTACTACCCATACCACTACTACTACTACTACCACCATCACTAAACTGCTATCATTACCATTACTACCCATACCACTACTACTACTACTACCACCATCACTAAACTGCTATCATTACCATTACTACCCATACCACTACTACCACCACCACCACCATCACTAAACTGCTATCATTACCATTACTACCCATACCACCACTACTACTACTACCACCATCATCACTAAACTGTTATCATTACCATTACTACCCATACCACTACTACCACCACCACCACCACTAAACTGCTATCATTACCATTACTACCCATACCACTACTACCACCACCACCACCACTAAACTGCTATCATTACCATTACCACCCATACCACTACTACCACCACCATCACTAAACTGCTATCATTACCATTACTACCCATACCACTACTACTACCACCACCATCACTAAACTGCTATCATTACCATTACTACCCATACCACTAGTACCACCACCACCACCATCACTAAACTGCTATCATTACCATTACTACCCATACCACTACTACCACCACCACCACCATCACTAAACTGCTATCATTACCATTACTACCCATACCACTACTACCACCACCACCACCATCACTAAACTGCTATCATTACCATTACTACCCATACCACTACTACCACCACCACCCCACCACCATCACTAAACTGTTATCATTACCATTACTACCCATACCACTACTACACACCACCACCACCATCACTAAACTGTTATCATTACCATTACTACCCATACCACCACTACTACCACCACCACCATCACTAAACTGCTATCATTACCATTACTACCCATACCACTACTACCACCACCACCACCACCATCACTAAACTGCTATCATTACCATTACCACCCATACCACTACTACTACTACCACTACTAAACTGCTATCATTACCATTACTACTCATACCACTACTACTACTACCACTACTAAACTGCTATCATTACCATTACTACTCATACCACTACTACTACTACCACTACTAAACTGCTATCATTACCATTACTACCCATACCACTACTACCACCACCATCACTAAACTGTTATCATTACCATTACTACCCATACCACTACTACTACTACTACTACTACCACCATCACTAAACTGTTATCATTACCATTACTACCCATACCACTACTACCACCACCACCATCACTAAACTGTTATCATTACCATTACTACCCATACCACTACTACCACCACCACCATCACTAAACTGCTATCATTACCATTACTACCCATACCACTACTACCACCACTAAACTGTTATCATTACCATTACCACCCATACCACTACCACCATCACTAAACTGTTATCATTACCATTACCACCCATACCACTACCACCATCACTAAACTGTTATCATTACCATTACCACCCATACCACTACCACCATCACTAAACTGTTATCATTACCATTACCACCCATACCACTACCACCATCACTAAACTGTTGTCATTACCATTACCACCCATACCACTACTACCACCACCACCACCATCACTAAACTGTTATCATTACCATTACCACCCATACCACCACTACTACTACTACCACCATCATCACTAAACTGTTATCATTACCATTACTACCCATACCACTACTACCACCACCACCATCACTAAACTGCTATCATTACCATTACTACCCATACCACTACTACCACCACCATCACTAAACTGCTATCATTACCATTACTACCCATACCACTACTACTACCATCACCATCACTAAACTGTTATCATTACCATTACCACCCATACCACTACTACCACCACCACCACCATCACTAAACTGTTATCATTACCATTACTACCCATACCACCACTACTACTACTACCACCATCACTAAACTGCTATCATTACCATTACCACCCATACCACTACTACTACCATCACCATCACTAAACTGCTATCATTACCATTACCACCCATACCACTACTACTACTACCATCACTAAACTGTTATCATTACCATTACTACCCATACCACTACTACTACCACCACCATCACTAAACTGTTATCATTACCATTACCACCCATACCACTACCACCACCATCACTAAACTGTTATCATTACTACCACTACCACCACCATCACTAAACTGTTATCATTACTACCACTACCACCACCATCACTAAACTGCTATCATTACCATTACCACCCATACCACCACTACTACTACTACCACCATCATCACTAAACTGCTATCATTACCATTACTACCCATACCACTACTACTACCACCACCATCACTAAACTGTTATCATTACCATTACCACCCATACCACTAGTACCACCACATCACTAAACTGATATCATTACCATTACTACCCATACCACTAGTACCACCACCACCACCATCACTAAACTGCTATCATTACCATTACTACCCATACCACTAGTACCACCACCACCACCACCATCACTAAACTGCTATCATTACCATTACTACCCATACCACTACTACCACCACCACCACCATCACTAAACTGCTATCATTACCATTACTACCCATACCACTACTACCACCACCACCACCATCACTAAACTGTTATCATTACCATTACCACCCATACCACCACTACTACTACTACCACCATCATCACTAAACTGCTATCATTACCATTACTACCCATACCACTACTACCACCACCACCACCATCACTAAACTGTTATCATTACCATTACCACCCATACCACCACTACTACTACTACCACCATCACTAAACTGTTATCATTACCATTACTACCCATACCACTACTACCACCACCATCACTAAACTGCTATCATTACCATTACTACCCATACCACTACTATTTGAAATGATAAACAACAATAATAATAGTAATAATAAGTAAGTTACTGCTTACTATGCGGATGTTATTATTCAGTGTCCCTCAGGCTATGGCAGGCAAATACATATTTGGCTGCAAGAGGAACCATTGCTCCTTTGCCCATGAGTATTTTTAGTTTTTCCTCTGGGTTTAATAAGTTAAAATTTGGAATAAATGTAGTCATTTTTGAGGAATATTTCTCACAGTAAAGGAGAAAGTGCATCTCTGTCTCTACCTCCCCTGTCATGCAGTGACCACATACACGCTCCTCTTTGGGTAGCCATGTCTTTTTATGTCTGCCGGTTTCTATTGCCAATCGGTGGTCACTCAGCCTGTACTTGGTAAGGATCTGTTTCTGCTTCGTATCTCTGACAGAGTAGAGATAATCAGCCAATTCATATTCTCTGTTTAGGGTCAGATAGCAATTTAGTCGGCTTTGGGATTTTGTTTCGTTTTTCCAATGTTGTAAATATGAGTCCTTTGATTGGTTCATGATTTTGTTTATTTGAATTATTTATTTTGAAGCAGTGCTGGTGTCAGCTTGGTTGGTGAGGTCCAACACCAGCTGACTGAGAGGGCTCGTTTCTGGGCTCAGCTCTTGGGTTTGAAGTGCTTTAAATTGCAGACTTGAATTTGGACTTGAATTTAGATGTAGCCAAAAATGTTATGATCTTTTCTGTATTTTCATTACTACTGAAATGCTGCCAATTCTGCCCTACATGCATTAGTTGGTGTATTTCTCTGGACTTGTAGGATTTTACGACAGAATTCTGCATGTAGGGCTTCATTTGGATGTTTGTCCCACATTTTAAAGTCCAGTTTGAGTGGCCCCCAAACCTCACTTCCGTAAAGAGCTATTGGTAGGATTACACTGTCAAATATTTTGGTCCAAATTCTAATTGGGATGTTGATTTTGAATAATTTCTGTGGGCTTTTTCTTTGAGTGCATTCACTGCCATATTAAAGTTTCCCGATGCAGATATGGTCACACCAAGGTAGGTGTAATTTTTAGTGTGTTCAATGATGGTGTTGTTCAGGGTGAATTTATATTTGTGTTTCTGACATCTTCTTTTTTTTATTTTTTTTTTATTTTTTTTTTGAAATCATGATTTTCGTTTTTTGGAAATTTACTGCCAGGGCCCAATTATGGCAATATTGCTTTAGAATATTAATGTTCTGTTGAAGACCTTCTTTGGTTGGTGATAGAAGTACCAAGTCATCAGCATATAGCAGGTATTTCACCTCTGTGTCAAATAGTGTGAGTCCTGGGGCTGGAGAATGGTCCCACATGTCTGCTAATTCATTGACATAAATGTTGAAAAGGTTTGGACTCAAACTGCAGCCTTGTCTCACACCTCGACATTGAAAATAATTCTGTTCTTTGGTTTTTGATTTTTATTGCACATTTGTTTTCTGTGTACATACATTTTATTAAGTCATACACCTTACCACCAAGCCCACTTTGGAGAATTTTGTAGAATAGCCCTTCGTGCCAAATAGAATCAAATGCTTTTTTAAAGTCAATAAAGCAAGCAAAGATTTTGCGCTCTTTTTTTTTTTTTTTTTTTTTTTTTGGTGGACGTGTTTATTAATTAGTGTGTGTAAGGTGTGTGTATATATGGTCAGTAGTGCGACGGTTAGGGAGAAAGCCAATTTGACATTTACTTTTTTTTCTTGAAGAAAGGTTTGAATTCTTGAATTCAAAATGCTACAGAAAACCTTTCCCAAGTTACTGTTTACGCAAGTTCCCCTGTAATTATTGGGGTCTGATTTGTCTCCACTTTTGTGGATAGGGGAGATGAGCCGCTGGTTCCAGACATCAGGGAAGCAGCCAGAAGTTAAAACCATGTTGAACAATTTAAGCACAGCATTTTGCAACTCAGGTGGGCTGTTTTTCAGCATTTCATTTCTGATGTTGTCTAGACCACGAGCCTTCTTTGATTTAATAGATTTGAGCTTTTCATTTAGTTCTTGTTGGGTTATTGGGTAATCTAATGGATTTTGGTTGTTTTAAATGACTGATTCAAGGATGTTCCATTTTTCTTTAATTTCTAATTGGTTCTGTTGTAAGTCTTTTTGTCGGAGGTTTTTGTATAGATTATCAAAATAAGTTGTCCAAATTCCTACATCTTGTATGGCTAATTCTTGTGGCTAGTTTGTGCTTAAATTGTTCCACATGTCCCTGAACTGATTTTGGTCAATTGCGTTTTCAATTTCATCAGGTGTCTTGTTGGTATAATTCAATTTCTTGCGTTTCAGTGTTTGTTTATACTGTTTCAAAGTATTCATATTGTAGCTCTGGGTTGTTTTGCTGCTTATGTTTTTCGCTTGACATTTGTCTTAGGTGTTTTCTAATTGTTTTACATTCATTATCCAACCATTTATCAGAAACTTTTTGTTTCTGATGTTGTATTTCTTTGGTTTTCTCAAATTTGCTTTCGATGCTGCTTTTTGGAATATGCAGTTGATGTTTTGAGTAGCCGAATTGACACCATCTTTATTATTTTGGTATTGTGAGTTATTCAAAAACTGTATAGAGTTCATCATTTCATTTGAGTTCAACGTTTCAATGAATCTCTCTGCACTGTTTGGAGCCCAACTGTACGATGGGTTTATGTTGTAGAGTTTATTGGGCTGTTTTTTTAATGAGTATTGCCGGTTAATTTCTTCAGAAACACGTTGATCTGACTGTGATCTGACAATGGTGTCTGTGGTCTGACAGTGAATGCACTAATGGAGGAGGGGTCAATGTCAGTGATGGCATAATTGACTACACTTGTCCCAAGAGCTGAGCAGGAAGTAAACTGACCTAAAGAGTCCCCTCTGATTCTACCATTAAGCATGTACAGGCCTAAGGCTCGACAGAGATGCACTAACTCCTTCCCATTTTTGTTCAGTATTTGGTCAGGACTGTTTCTATTATTTATAATAGGGCTACTGTACAAGGAGGGGTGTCCACATATGTGGTGGTTACCTCCCGCATCATTGTAGTCAGGCTCAGAACCTGTTCTTGCATTGAAATCTCCACAAAGAAGCACTTTGCCCTCTCTTTCTATTTCTCGCTCACTCGCTCGCTTTCTCTGTCGCTCATTCTCTCTCACTTTCTCTCTCTCTCTCTGTCGCTGTTTCTCTCTCTGGATGCGGTAGTTAACTTCCTGTCCTCGACTTGCTGCAGTGCTCTCGCTCTCTTCCCCCTCTCTCTCTCGCTCTCATCATTAATCCACACACTCTCAGCCCTGTTACTGTGCTAGCTCCATCCCTCTCTCCTTACCCTCTCCTCCACCATCCCTCTGTCTACATGTTTTGTCTGTGGGCTCTCCTGTTCTCCTCAGTTTTATCTTCCACTCTGAATCCCTCCTTTATCACTTCTCCCCCCCCTTCTCTTCAGCTGACTAAGTGTCTTGCGACAAACTAACCTATTTTTTTTCATGTTGCTCTCTTTCCTCTCTAGCCCTCTATCTATGCATCTCTCTCTCTCTCCCTCGTCCTCCTCTCGCTTTTTCCCCTTCATCAGCCAAAGCTTCCAGGACAATTTCCAAATGCTATGGTAATGGTGACAAATAAATAAAAGTGTGATGCTCTGATTCCCGCAGGCGCAAACAGCCACGGCGCAAACGTCTCTGACGCCACTTAAGTCCTTACACCTCTCTACACCAGGAGAACACACATTGGGTTAGTGATGGACAACAGTTCAGTCCTCTCTACACCAGGAGAACACACATTGGGTTAGTGATGGACAACAGTTCAGTCCTCTCTACACCAGGAGAACACACATTGGGTTAGTGATGGACAACAGTTCAGTCCTCTCTACACCAGGAGAACACACATTGGGTTAGTGATGGACAACAGTTCAGTCCTCTCTACACCAGGTGAACACACATTGGGTTAGTGATGGACAACAGTTCAGTCCTCTCTACACCAGGAGAACACACATTGGGTTAGTGATGGACAACAGTTCAGTCCTCTCTACACCAGGAGAACACACATTGGGTTAGTGATGGACAACAGTTCAGTCCTCTCTACACCAGGTGAACACACATTGGGTTAGTGATGGACAACAGTTCAGTCCTCTCTACACCAGGAGAACACACATTGGGTTAGTGATGGACAACAGTTCAGTCCTCTCTACACCAGGAGAACACACATTGGGTTAGTGATGGACAACAGTTCAGTCCTCTCTACACCAGGAGAACACACATTGGGTTAGTGATGGACAACAGTTCAGTCCTCTCTACACCAGGAGAACACACATTGGGTTAGTGATGGACAACAGTTCAGTCCTCTCTACACCAGGTGAACACACATTGGGTTAGTGATGGACAACAGTTCAGTCCTCTCTACACCAGGAGAACACACATTGGGTTAGTGATGGACAACAGTTCAGTCCTCTCTACACCAGGTGAACACACATTGGGTTAGTGATGGACAGTTCAGTCCTCTCTACACCAGGTGAACACACATTGGGTTAGTGATGGACAACAGTTCAGTCCTCTCTACACCAGGAGAACACACATTGGGTTAGTGATGGACAACAGTTCAGTCCTCTCTATACCAGGTGAACACACATTGGGTTAGTGATGGACAACAGTTCCGTCCTCTCTACACCAGGAGAACACACATTGGGTTAGTGATGGACAACAGTTCCGTCCTCTCTACACCAGGAGAACACACATTGGGTTAGTGATGGACAGTTCAGTCCTCTCTATACCAGGAGAACACACATTGGGTTAGTGATGGACAACAGTTCAGTCCTCTCTACACCAGGAGAACACACATTGGGTTAGTGATGGACAACAGTTCAGTCCTCTCTACACCAGGTGAACACACATTGGGTTAGTGATGGACAACAGTTCAGTCCTCTCTACACCAGGAGAACACACATTGGGTTAGTGATGGACAACAGTTCAGTCCTCTCTACACCAGGTGAACACACATTGGGTTAGTGATGGACAACAGTTCAGTCCTCTCTACACCAGGAGAACACACATTGGGTTAGTGATGGACAACAGTTCAGTCCTCTCTACACCAGGAGAACACACATTGGGTTAGTGATGGACAACAGTTCAGTCCTCTCTACACCAGGAGAACACACATTGGGTTAGTGATGGACAACAGTTCAGTCCTCTCTACACCAGGAGAACACACATTGGGTTAGTGATGGACAACAGTTCAGTCCTCTCTACACCAGGAGAACACACATTGGGTTAGTGATGGACAACAGTTCAGTCCTCTCTACACCAGGAGAACACACATTGGGTTAGTGATGGACAACAGTTCAGTCCTCTCTACACCAGGAGAACACACATTGGGTTAGTGATGGACAACAGTTCAGTCCTCTCTACACCAGGTGAACACACATTGGGTTAGTGATGGACAACAGTTCAGTCCTCTCTACACCAGGAGAACACACATTGGGTTAGTGATGGACAACAGTTCAGTCCTCTCTACACCAGGAGAACACACATTGGGTTAGTGATGGACAACAGTTCAGTCCTCTCTACACCAGGTGAACACACATTGGGTTAGTGATGGACAGTTCAGTCCTCTCTACACCAGGTGAACACACATTGGGTTAGTGATGGACAACAGTTCAGTCCTCTCTACACCAGGAGAACACACATTGGGTTAGTGATGGACAACAGTTCAGTCCTCTCTATACCAGGTGAACACACATTGGGTTAGTGATGGACAACAGTTCCGTCCTCTCTACACCAGGAGAACACACATTGGGTTAGTGATGGACAACAGTTCAGTCCTCTCTACACCAGGAGAACACACATTGGGTTAGTGATGGACAACAGTTCAGTCCTCTCTACACCAGGAGAACACACATTGGGTTAGTGATGGACAACAGTTCAGTCCTCTCTACACCAGGAGAACACACATTGGGTTAGTGATGGACAACAGTTCAGTCCTCTCTACACCAGGAGAACACACATTGGGTTAGTGATGGACAACAGTTCCGTCCTCTCTACACCAGGAGAACACACATTGGGTTAGTGATGGACAACAGTTCAGTCCTCTCTACACCAGGAGAACACACATTGGGTTAGTGATGGACAACAGTTCAGTCCTCTCTACACCAGGAGAACACACATTGGGTTAGTGATGGACAACAGTTCCGTCCTCTCTACACCAGGAGAACACACATTGGGTTAGTGATGGACAACAGTTCCGTCCTCTCTACACCAGGAGAACACACATTGGGTTAGTGATGGACAACAGTTCAGTCCTCTCTACACCAGGAGAACACACATTGGGTTAGTGATGGACAACAGTTCAGTCCTCTCTACACCAGGAGAACACACATTGGGTTAGTGATGGACAACAGTTCAGTCCTCTCTACACCAGGAGAACACACATTGGGTTAGTGATGGACAACAGTTCAGTCCTCTCTACACCAGGAGAACACACATTGGGTTAGTGATGGACAACAGTTCAGTCCTCTCTACACCAGGAGAACACACATTGGGTTAGTGATGGACAACAGTTCAGTCCTCTCTACACCAGGAGAACACACATTGGGTTAGTGATGGACAACAGTTCAGTCCTCTCTACACCAGGAGAACACACATTGGGTTAGTGATGGACAACAGTTCAGTCCTCTCTACACCAGGAGAACACACATTGGGTTAGTGATGGACAACAGTTCAGTCCTCTCTACACCAGGAGAACACACATTGGGTTAGTGATGGACAGTTCAGTCCTCTCTATACCAGGAGAACACACATTGGGTTAGTGATGGACAACAGTTCAGTCCTCTCTACACCAGGAGAACACACACACTCCTCCACTTTACAAATACACTGAGGTTACAAAACATTATGAACACCTGCTCTTTCCATGACATACTGTAGACTGACCAGGTGAAAGTTATGATCCCTTATTGATGTTAAAACCTAATGGTTGGTATAATTAGTGTGTGTGTGTGTGTGTGTGTATAGCTGGCCGAAAGGGTACAGTACTTTGAGTTCTGGACATTTAGTGTCAAAGGGGAGGCCATCAGGTTATGAAGAGCAGAAGTCTGGACAGGGTTTATGTTTTTTGGTCACTGCTCAGCACTGAATCTCATATTTCCCACAAATACAATGATTTGGACTTAACTTGTATTAATGGAATCAGATGTGTTTACTACTGGGCTGTAGCTAAAACCTGCACACCATGTATCTTCCAGGACCAGGGTTCACCATCATGTCTACTAGAGTGTCTTCTACTGTCTAGAGGCTAAGAAAACATTTTAGAAAATGTCTTGATTTGCGTATGTCGCAAGCCCAGAGTTAATACTTGGTGGAAGCGGCCGTTACAATTGTGAATTTTTGGGAATAATAGCCTGCCGACTTTGTACAACTCTCAGCAAAATGTGAAGACTGTGCTAGTGTCTGTATCGCCAGTCTGCTGGAGTTTCCTCCTTCTTTTCCTCCACAGCCAACCGCTGACTCCCACCTCCCCCACCCTCCCAGTGACCCCTATCTCACCTCGTGTCCCGGTGGGACTTGCCAAACACACCTGCAACCACCTGCATACCATCGGAGGCATGGGGGGCCTCAAGAGCGTCTGCAACCGCTGCAATCACAAGAAGTGGCCCCTGATGAGGCGTGTGTCCACCAAGAGGATAGCAGACAGGAGGAGCCACGGAGAGGTCACTGTGTTGGCTGTGGGGAGGTGAGAGATAATAAGTGGTTTCCATGTATTTCATACCATTCCACTCCAACCATTACCACGAGCCCATCCTCCCCAATTAAGGTGCCACCAACCTCCTGTGGTCTATAGAGAAGTCTGTCTGTGAGAGAGGGATGACTGTGTGTGCGTGTTTTTCTCAGAGAGCAAGACTTTTGCCCAGTTCAAGTGAAGTGTATCAAGCCATCCTCCGTTCCTGTAGAGTAGCTGATCTGAATGCAGAGGGACCTGGCGCTTTTTCATTTGCTCATCCAGATAAATGGAAGTGTGCGTCCGGGGCCACACTGAGCAGGGAGGGAATAGCCATTACCTGATTTTAATTGAATCTGTGTAGTGCCGTGCCAGAGTGATGTCTTGTGATGGGCTCCTCAGTGGGAATCATAACATAGGGCCTCTTGGGCCAGGGCCTATTGCTCCGATAACAACACACTATACTGTATTTTATAATATACTGGTACTGATGCACGGACCGGTTTGGGTTTTTACTTTCCCTTCTACAACCTGTTAAATCCACGTCAATCAGTGTAGGTGAAGGGGAGGAGACATGTTAAAGAACGATTTCTAGGGGCCTCCCGAGTGGTGCAGTGGTCTAAGGCGCTGCATCACAGCGCTAGCTGTGCCACTAGAGATCCTGGTTCGAGTCCAGGCTCTGTCGCAGCCGACCGGGAGACCCATGGGGGGGGCGGCACACAGTTGGCTCAGCGTCGTCCAGGTTAGGGGAGGGTTTGGCCGGCAGGGATGTCCTTGTCCCATCGCGCACCAGCGACTCCTGTGGCGGGCCGAGCGCAGTGCACGCTGACACGGTCGCCAGGTGGACGGTGTCTCCTCAGAAGCGTATGTGCGGCTGGTTTCCGGAGAGATAAATAGATAGATATTGTAATAGTTGTCTGAGTAGTTGATTTTCTCCAGTTATTGTCAGTCGCATGTTGATTCCCATGGTGTTATGTCCTCTTTATCACCGGTGTATTGCTATGATCTATCCCTGCCAGGTTCCGGGTTACAAAGTGTGACAAGGAGAGGCCCGTCAGAGAAAGGCGAACCATGCTCAGCACAGACTCCAACGGGAGCATGCCCACATCGCCCACGGAGAAGGAACCCTTGGAGAGCAGGACCATCTCTGAGTCACATCAGGTCTGTCTGAGGGTGACATTCGATCAGATACTATCACCCGACTACACACAGGTTTTCATTCTATAGCGACATGGACCAAACTCCCAGGCATTTCTGTATTTGAATAGAGTCTGTATTTGAGGCATTTTTCATTGTAACTTCCTGCATTGACTAGGTACCGGTACCCCCTGTATATAGCCTTGCTATTGTTACCTTTTTAAAATATTTTTCACTTTAGTTTATTTGGTAAAGATTTTCTTAGTGAAGTTGAAGAAGAGTTAAGGGTTTGTAAGTAAGCTTTTCACGGTAAGGTCTACACATGTTGTATTCGGCACATGTGACAAAGTTTGATTTGAAATGTGAATTTACTCAAGTGTGATTTCCTCCTCCCCTTTCCATTAGGAGCAGAACGATGAAGGAGCTGATCCAAAGTGACAGAAACCAAGGTGACTTTCTATTGGGCTCCAAAGTTCTAACCAGGCTGTGTATATTGGCCTCCTTAAGTAACATGTTCAAAATTCCTTTTGATAAAACGTCCTCATTTCCTCTACAGAGCAGCACATGGCTTCCTGAAGAGAGCCGAGGGGGGAAATATGATCATTTGCAACACTTTTTAAACCCAGAATCAGACCGTAGAGAAGCATCAGCATGCGAAGAGCAGCAGAGGAAATGCAGGGGTAAGTCTCTCCCTATCCATGCCCCGTCTCCTTTGATGGTCAGACGAGAGAAGACAGCGGTGTTCATGGTGAATTAGAGGATGAAGAAAAGCCAAGAGGTTTTCTCTGTCAAACTGGCCCTCTGTCTCGGGCAAGGCAGCGGAAAGGCTGTAAAGTATGGCGTGTTCGAAAGAGCCATTGTGCAGTTCATCAGACAGTGAGTCACTGGTAGAAACCACCACCAACGTTAATGGTGGATTTTTCACGATTCCGCTGCCAAGGAGGAAAACCACAAACACTCACCTGACCAGGAAGTTGAGATTGCATTGGGGGTTGTGTTAGCCAAGAGCCAATAAACTGTGCACTGTGTTGGAGCCAAATACACATCTGCTAAAGGTACAATCTCTACCTGGCCTTCACGTCCACTTCTGACCCACTGGGCAAAGACGGGTTGAATCGAAGTTGTTTCCACGTCATTTAATCCCCCAGAATCTATGATGACGTTGGATCAACGTGAAAAACTAGTTGGATTTGCAAAAAGTCATCAACGTAAGGGAATTTATAAAAAAAAATGTTTAAATCACCCAACTTTTTACCTAAATCCAGTGACATAGTGATTTATTTGTATCATTTTTTTTTTTACGTTACTTGACAACTCAAACAATAATAAATCAAAACTAAATATTGAACTGACAGCTTCCAATTGGCTCATTTCCCCCCTCCTCTCCCCTGTAACTATTCCCCAAGTCGTTGCTGTAAATGAGGTGTTCTCAGGACTATCTAGTCCCCCCCCTTCTAGAACTCCAATGGACTACATTAACTAGGTTGATATGGTGAGGAGAAATTCCCTCATCACCTTTTTTTAATTAATCTTTTGGTTGTCACGGTGACGTATGGAACCGCTTCTGATTCCACCCCAATGAAACTACCTGTTTTTAATTGGCCATTGACTCATCTCTTTGCCAATATTACATATGGTTTCTATTCAAAGGAACTGAACAAATCCCGTTTAAACTTCAATAGGAGGCCTTTAAAAATGCACTTCTTTCTTGATCGATGCACAGACAGTCTTCCTTAGAACAGCCAGTATAGAGCAGCTGCCTTGTGTGTGTCTCACTGATTTTGAGTACGGTGGTATGTGGTGGGAATGTAGACTTTGTGTGAGAGACTTTTGTTTGTTGTTGTATTTTTCAACGCGAATCATGAGGTCAAGGGACTTGCATATCACCAGATGTTTTGTTTTCTGTGGTGAATAAGGTTTTTTTAGTTCAGGACTTGGATACATGAACATTTAGAAAAAGAAAAAAAAAATGGTGGCTTTTTATCTAGAACAGGAGCTGAACCAAAATGATTATACAATGCAAAAACAAATCTATTTCTCATTGAGGAAAAGTCATGTCTTGTGTTAAAATGTAATTTATACTGTAACAATTAATCTATTGACTTCCATTTGCCATGAATTGTAAACAAATGTCAAAGTATGTTGAAACGGACAGTGTTTCAAATGGTTACCCATACCAAAGCCAAAACTATTTTCTGGGCGGGATTACTTTTTAAGCTTTACATCCTTCAACCTACATTGACCAAACCTGAACAACGTACAACGGAACTCCAATCCAAATCTAGCATCAGACACAAAACAAAACAAAGTTTCAACAGTCTAAAAGTGTTCCCTGTGAACATCTCCTCTCCTTGCAGATGAAGGAAAAGAGGAATCCACTTTAGGCTTTTGAGGAATGTCAGACCTTTTTGGCAAATTTTAAAACTGGAATGGCTTTCATCTAAGAGCTTTACAAAAAAATGTTTTTGAAGATTTTCTCCAAAATGCATTTGTTTATGTGAAATGGGAATGTATTGAGTGTCTGACCTATTCAATATAATTGAATGTGTTTTGTTATTTGCTCTCATGTTTGCTTTGGAGACTGTACAGTATCAATGTCTTATCACAATGGTCTGCCTTTTAAACTGTTGTATAAAAATGTATTTAGGAAATAAAGCAAACTGACTGAAAAAGTTAAATGTTTTTGCCATTTTATGTTGACAGTTGACACTAAAATTTTTTTAAAACTACTATAGAATTGAATGAGAATGTTTTTAAGGAGAGAGTACTATATGATGTGTTTTTAACAAATTAAATTGATTAAACCAACAACTTTGTGTTTTTGAAGTCTTCTCTTCAGTAATCTTTTCTACTCTCCCTCATTCCCTCTATCACATTCTGTCTATTTTCAGTATTCAATAACCTGTCATTTTCTTTCTCGCACTCTCTCCATATCCTGCCCTCCTCGCTTTTCTCATAAAGTAAGTGATTACTTATCGCGTTTGTTTTTAATAGATGTTCTTTCCCTCGTCTTGATGTCATAGTATTGCCAGATGGAGGAGATGAAGAGATGTTTTGTTCGGACATGTAATGGCTGATCAGCTGCTCCTGACTTTGTCAGTCACTATCAAATTCATTAACCCACACACACACACACACACACACACACTGTTTCCATGGAGTTTGTGACTGTCGCACCTGTCCTTTTTTTTATTTTTTTCCTCTGCCTTTTTTTGAGAGTGCAACATTATCCGTAGGCGGGTGATTTGTTTTGTAACACCACTACTCCCCACACCACTACTCCCCACACCACTACTCCCCACACCACTACTCCCCACACTACTACTCCCCACACTACTACTCCCCACACTACTACTCCCCACACTACAGGACATGGGATAGCATCGAGAGGACCTTGAGCAAATATTGACTCTGGTCTTGTTTGCCCTCGCTCTTACCTTGAACAAACTGGTGACACCCATCTTTCTTTCTCTCGCTCTCTCCCGTTCAATAATCTTTGTTCACATGATGTCATTATCGTACATAATAATCTTTGTTCACATGATATGTCATTACCATGCATAATGCAATAGAAATATTTTAGAGGACACTTAAATCAATAACCCGGAATCATACTACTAGGACAGTCTCCTCTGGTTTATGGAGCCTGCTGCTCAGTGTTCATAAGGTCACTACAGTACCAATGTGACTCATGTTGACATGTATAGTGTATCACTGATAACATTAAACATCGGATTTATCAGTGGAGGCTGGTGGGAGGTGCAATAGGAGGACGGGCTCATTGTATTGGCTGGAATGGAGTCAAATGTGGTTTCCATACAAACGTGTGTTTTGATACCGCTCCATTCATTCCGTTCCAGCCAATACAATAAGCCTGTCCTCCTATAGCTCCCCCCACCAGCCTCCACTGGTATTTATCTAGGACCCAAAGTCAGATCTCAGCCTCTGTTCCTGGGTGTTAGCCAAGAGGAAGAAGCTGTCAGCCCCCGGGGGAAAACTTTAAACCTTAGTGAAACATTAAGTGAGAGTGGGTAGTAGGTCTGTCTATTCAATGATTAACACCTTGCTAAAGCTTTGTGACAACAGCAATGACCTTATAGTGGTTCACACTCACTGAGTAACCTCACCTAGATCTGAAGGCACCGAGTAATCTCACCTGAGAGCTGAAGGCTTCTTCCACACTGCTTAGTAATCTCACCTGAGAGCTGAAGGCTTCTTCCACACTGCTTAGTAATCTCACCTGAGAGCTGAAGGCTTCTTCCACACTGCTTAGTAACCTCACCTGAGAGCTGAAAGCTTCTTCCACACTGCTTAGTAACCTCACCTGAGAGCTGAAGGCTTCTTCCACACTGCTTAGTAACCTCACCTGAGAGCTGAAGGCTTCTTCCACACTGCTTAGTAACCTCACCTGAGAGCTGAAGGCTTCTTCCACACTGCTTAGTAACCTCACCTGAGAGCTGAAGGCTTCTTCCACACTGCTTAGTTATCTCACCTGAGAGCTGAAGGCTTCTTCCACACTGCTTAGTAACCTCACCTGAGAGCTGAAAGCTTCTTCCACACTGCTTAGTAACCTCACCTGAGAGCTGAAGGCTTCTTCCACACTGCTTAGTAACCTCACCTGAGAGCTGAAGGCTTCTTCCACACTGCTTAGTAACCTCACCTGAGAGCTGAAAGCTTCTTCCACACTGCTTAGTAACCTCACCTGAGAGCTGAAGGCTTCTTCCACACTGCTTAGTAACCTCACCTGAGAGCTGAAGGCTTCTTCCACACTGCTTAGTAACCTCACCTGAGAGCTGAAGGCTTCTTCCACACTGCTTAGTAACCTCACCTGAGAGCTGAAAGCTTCTTCCACACTGCTTAGTAACCTCACCTGAGAGCTGAAAGCTTCTTCCACACTGCTTAGTAACCTCACCTGAGAGCTGAAGGCTTCTTCCACACTGCTTAGTAACCTCACCTGAGAGCTGAAAGCTTCTTCCACACTGCTTAGTAACCTCACCTGAGAGCTGAAGGCTTGTTCCACGCTCACTTTAATAACTAAGCCTGCTGCACATACAGATCTGGGACCAGGCTAACACTTCTGTGCCCTATGACTTTCCTTTTCTACGAATACCAAACACAGACATATAGTTTTCATAGAATCATAGTTGACTGGTTATGGGAACACATTAAACTGGGCTTATTTTAGGCACTGGGCAGTATTAATAGTTCTTTAACTGATTCTCTCTAAGTTTCAGTATTTAACTGGTGTGAAACATTAACAGAATCTCTTACGAAAGAAACACTATTCCTGCTTCCTCGTGTGCTGTTCACACTACATCTCCCAGAGGGTAGTTCACCAGGGATGTCATGTAAGTCACATGGTTAGAGAAGTGTGACTCATCCTCATCCTTAAGCTTCAATGGTTACAGTGGTCACTTTCTGGTATTAAAAACAGATTTCTCTCCCTAAACCAGGCCCCTCCTGGCCAATAGACTACCTTTAGGGTAATTATTGAAATCAGGTTCCTCCTCGCCAATAGACTACCTTTAGGGTAATTATTGAAATCAGGTTCCTCCTGCCCAATAGACTACCTTTAGGGTAATTATTGAAATCAGGTTCCTCCTGGCCAATATACTATCTTGAGGATAATTATTGAAGTTATTTGAGCTATCCCTTTAAGTAACCTGATCGTAAGTATCTATCACATCACCCAAAAGCCTTGAGAAAAATTCATTTGAAATGTACACTCCATACCTTTCTAACGCAATGTACACTGGGAACTAATTAAAACATCAGACTGTCCGTCTAAGACTGTAATCATACATCACCGGTGCCAACAATTTATTTTCATGGTTATTTTATTTATGAGAATTTTACAGAGATCGTACAATACATTTCTGACCCACTGTAGTCCGTGCTTCTTCACAAGGATACTGTGCTGTTTATATCATGGAAAATAGACAATCTACTGTACAGGTTGGACAGACAAAGCTCTGTTAACTCTTCAACATATAGATTTCTACCTGACCGTCAACCCCAGGCGTCAGTGTTGAAACTGTAACCCTAACCCTATTGTTAATACACATTCATATGTACACACACACACACACACACCAAAAGTAGACCCCAAGACGGCTGAAGGGGTAGTAGTTAATTTAACCTGCACTGTGACATCACAGACCGTGAAACCCCCTACTGTCACTCACTCACTCAGTCACTCACGCACACAGGCAGGCAGGCAGTCACTCACTCAGGCAGGCAGTCACTCACGCAGTCAGTCAGTCAGTCAGTCAGTTAATCAGGCAGGCAGTCAGTCAGTCAGTCAGTCAGTTAATCACTCAGGCAGTCAGGCAGTCAGTCAGTCAGTCAGTCACTCAGGAAGTCAGTCAGTTAATCAGGCAGGCAGTCAGTCAGTCAGTCACTCAGGAAGTCAGTCAGTTAATCAGGCAGGCAGTCAGTCAGGCAGGCAGTCAGTCAGTCAGTCACTCAGGAAGTCAGTCAGTCAGTCAGTTAATCAGGCAGGCAGGCAGTCACTCACGCAGTCAGTCAGTCAGTCAGTAGTAAGATTAACTGTGGTGCTGCTGAGTGAGCTGTTATTCCATCATGTAACCTCTCTGGGAGAGTTTAGTAGCTGAGTCAGACGGGCACATTTCGGTTTTCCTTCTAATAAAACAAGCAAGTTTACACCTCAAACAGCAGATCAGATGATAACCTCTGTTTGAGCAGTCACTTTGGGCACCTTGAAAAAGGGGTTGATATTGTGGAGTTGATATGGAGATATTAAGAGGAAGGCCACTGTTATGTGTTAAAACAAAAGCAACACTGTAATACCACAGAAACAGATGCTCCCCCCCAAAAAAACCAAAACAGCATCTAACAGCGAGAGGGATGGTGTGTGATTAAACGAAGACAAACGGAGACAAACACTCAGTAAAGAAAAGGAGATGGGAGAGATAATGTGGCTAAAAAAGAAACATCACAAGATTGGGATATTTCTGTGTCTCCTCTCCTACTGCGAGGGGAGGTTGGGAGAGACACACTAATAGCTATCATGTGGTGAGCCAAAGTTAGCACGTTCACCGCCTTAGCCTGGGTGGAATCAGGTCTCCTTTTGGCCTGAGTAACACTCCAAGGGCCTTAGTTAGGCCTGGTCCCAGGGCTCTGGTGGCAAGGAATATCAGAGGGCTATCAGAGAAACATTTCAGCTTCGATTTCCTAAAAACACACACACACACACACACACACACACACACACCAAGTCTACACAGGTGTTAACAGGATGGGTTTTGTATTTGATGCACATCCTTGAGAGAGATGGAGCGATTGGATCTGGTAGAAAGAGACCGGAAAAAGGAAAGAGTTTGAGAAAAGGGAGAGGGGTGTGTACGAGATGAATATCGCGATTTGTGAGCGACCAGAGAAACATGGCCAATTCTTTTTTTTAAATATTGTGCCCCTGAAAACATCTGTGCTTTGATTTAAAAATAATTTAAGGCTTCTTGGCAGTACATAGCAAATTAAACTTCTAAATGCATTATATGTACATATACATTTGAATAGAAATGATTTTGGCAAACAAACAATGACTTTAAAAAGATAGTCCCGATAAAAAAATAAATCAATATAGTTTTCATTCATTGAAACAAAGACCCATCACAAATGTGGAATGTTTACATTAGAGGGAAAACAGGATACAGAGATGCTACGTATATCTGTGATATATACCTACTTCCTGTCGTAAGGTCTCATGAGGTCAGCCCAGTATGATCCACAATGGGAGGTTGTAAAGTGAACTAACGTCAACAACAACCCCTGTGACTACCTCTCTATATGGTCTTTATCATGTCTGCTCTCCTCCCCAAAGTTTGAGAAATGTCTCTGACATAGCCTGGGTACCAGTCTGTTTAGCTAACATTACGCTCCTTGCACTGTGTCATTGCGAAAGGAGTGCAAGGAGTGGAATCTTAGCTAAACAGACTCTGACAAGCTATCTCTGACATGTATTGAACCAGAAAAGTCTGGGCCAACCAGTCATTATATAAATAACATAGTAAAACAGGTAAACAACAACAACAACAACATGGATACGATACACCAATAGGTAGCTGGAGATGACCTGTCAATGTGTTTATATAATGAAGCACAGTAAGCTCCCTGAAGACAAACAAAGCCATGGCAAGTACTGTATGCCCCCTGAATAGAACATTTTATAGAACAGAATATAGAGATACAAGTTCTAGAAGCAGTGCAGAGCTGCATTTTATAGAACAGAATATAGAGATATAACTTCTAGAAGCTGTGTTGGTGGAACATAGAAATGTAGACTGTACAGCTGAAGACCAGGAAGTTTAATATGTACCATATATTGGGGAGCAGGACACAGGGAATATTCACAGTCGAGCACCAAGAGTCTTCTCTCCTTCCCCTGAGAGTACAGACAACATTGATATACCCATGTGACATGTTAAAAGATACATCAGAATCTCCTCGTTGGGCCACATCAGATATTGAAGCTGAATAGATTGTGTTTTTTGGACTATTAAGAGGTTTTATCAGTTAGTCCTCGTAGTCCTCCCCGGCCGTCGCTGCCTCTAGAGCTGCCAGAGCTTCCGCCACCATAGAGTCTGTGACGCTCTGCACGTCATCGTTTTCCCCTTCCTTCCCCTCATCCTCGCTCTTCTTCACTGAGATCCCGATCCCATTCTCTATGGTAGTGGCGTCCGGCGCCCCCCTATCGTCGTTTGTGTCTGCCGAGGACAGGCTAGTCGTACTGGTTTGAATGTCCGCAGACAGGACACTCTGCTCATCTCCCGTGTCGCCCAGGTACTCCGGCGTGCCCCCCACCCCCTCGTCCAGCTCATCCACTGATGAGGTGTTGCACCCCACCCCATACCTGTCCCCGATGGAGGGGTCCGAGACGTTCCGGACCATCCTAATCTTGTCTGGGTGAGAGTCAGTGTCACCTGAGTGGGTCAGATTGAGAGTAAGATCCAGGGAGGCTGTGTTGGGAGAGACTCGGACTAGATTGAGGCCCTTGGATGGAGCTTGTCTTGGCACCTGGCCCTCTGGATGGAGGATATACAGACCCCCACCACCCTCCCCCACACGAGGCTTGGCTGCCTGCCCCGTGCCCAACTCCCTCTCTGGGTTGGTGGGCACGCCGTGGAGCTTGTTGATGTGGTTGTTTATGTGGTTGTTGTCGATCTCCAGCTTGAGGCTTCCGCCACCTCCTCTTTCGGTGTACTTGTTGCTGAAGCCCAGGTTGTGGAAGCCCTGGTTCTGCTTGATGTTGAACTGGTTCCCGCTGTCTCCTGGTAGGTGGTGGGGCTGGTAGAGGGAGCTCTCAGCCGGGTCCCTCTTCCTGCCGTGGGCGTCCACCGGAGCGGTCGGATCATAGATGTAACTGAGAGAGAGAGGAAAGAAGAGAACAAGAAATAGAGAGAGAGAGAGAGAGAGAGAGAGTGATTATTAGATGCAGAGAAAGACAAACAAATAGATGCATGTTAATCAGTAGTTTACATTTATTCACAAATGGGATTAAATCAAATAACATTTATCAGTGGAATCTGTGTTCTATAAAACAGTCTCTGTGTTCTATAAAACAGTGGTCTGGCAGACTATTTACATTGATGGACACAGCAGGCTCTGGGTGTCAGCTTTGCCTGATTTTTACACACACACACACACACACACACACACACACAATCTTTGGTCAAGATCCTATTTGCATGAGCAACGTCAACAACAGGATCTGTGAAGAAGGATACCAGTGGTTTGAGAGAACTCATACAGAGCAGAGGAAGCTGATGCAGGGGAAGCTGATGCAGGGGAAGCTGATGCGGAGGTATCCCTGACTGAGTGTCCTTTCCAAAATATCAGCGAAACAGAGGGAGACAGATGAAAACAGGTCCAACCCCCACTCTTACACTAGCCCAAGCCAATGGCATGTACCAGATGCTCAGCAGGCTCTGCTCACACTTACTGGTCTGAGGCCAAACCACACCACTAACAACATTGGACACTTTATGGAACACAAAGCCTTCACTATCTCATCCTGAAATATCCAAGGTCTGAGGTCATCTGCCTTTGGCCTAAAGAGCAGGAACCTGGACTTTACCAAAGAAATCGCAAATAAAACATTGTCATCCTACAAGAAACCTGGTATAGAGGAGACAGATCCACTGGTTCCCCTCTAGGTTACAGAGAGCTGGTAGTCCCATCCACCAAACTACCAGGTGTGAAACAGGGAAGAGACTCAGGGGGTATACTAATTCAGTATAGAGCAGACCTAACCCCTGAGTCTCTATTAAATTAGTCAAAACAGGAACATTTTACTTTTGGCTAGAAATTAATAAGGAAATGATCTCAACAGAGAAAAATGTCCTCATGTGTCCTCCTGTGTGCTACATATATCCCCCCACTAGAATCCCTACACTTTAATGAAGACAGATTCTCCATCCTGGAGGGGGATATCAATCATTTACAGGCTCAGGGACATGTACTAGTCTGTGGCGACCTAAATACCAGAACTGGACAAGAACCTGACACTCTCAGCACACAGGGGGACAAACACCTGCCTGGAGGTGACAGCATTCCCTCCCCCATATGCCCCCCTAGGCACAACTACGACAACTAATAACCAACAAAAACGGGTAACAACTCCTGCAGCTCTGTCGCACGCTGGGTCTGTACAATGGGGGGGAAAAGTATTTGATCCCCTGCTGATTTTGTATGTTTGCCCACTGATAAAGAAAAGATCAGTCTATAATTTTAATGGTAGGTTTATTTGAACAGTGAGAGACAGAATAACAACAAAAATATCCAGAAAATGCATGTCAAAAATTGTATACATTGATTTGCATTTTAATGAGGGAAATAAGTATTTGACCGCCTCTCAATCAGAAAGATTTCTGGCTCCCAGATGTCTTTTATACAGGTAACGAGCTGAGATTAGGAGCACACTCTTAAAGGGAGTGCTCCTAACTGAAGCTTGTTACCTGTAAAAAAGACACCTGTCCACTGAAGCAATCAATCAATCAGATTCCAAACTCTCCACAATGGCCAAGACCAAAGAGCTCTCCAAGGATGTCAGGGACAAGATTGTAGACCTACACAAGGCTGGAATGGGCTACAAGACCATCGCCAAGCAGCTTGGTGAGAAGGTGACAACATTTGGTACGATTATTCGCAAATGGAAGAAACACAAAAGAACTGTCAATATCCCTCGGCCTGGGGCTCCATGCAAGATCTCACCTCGTGGGGTTGCAATGATCATGAGAACGGTGAGGAATCAGCCCAGAACTACACGGGAGGATCTTGTCAATGATCTCAAGGCAGCTGGGACCATAGTCACCTAGAAAACAATTGGTAACACACTATACCGTGAAGGACTGAAATCCTGCAGCGCCCGCAAGGTCCCCCTGCTCAAGAATACATATACATGCCCGTCTGAAGTTCGCCAATGAACATCTGAATGATTCAGAGGACAACTGGGTGAAAGTGTTGTGGTCAGATGAGACCAAAATGGAGCTCTTTGGCATCAACTCAACTCGCCGTGTTTGGAGGAGGAGGAATGCTGCCTATGACCCCAAGAACACCATCCCCACCGTTAAACATGGAGGTGGAAACATTTATGCTTTGGGGGTGTTTTTCTGCTAAGGGGACAGAACAACTTCACCATTTGACGGGATGATGGACGGGGCCATGTACCATCAAATCTTGGGTGAGAACATCCTTCCCTCAGCCAGGGCATAGAAAATGGGTCGTGGATGGTTATTCCAGCATGACAATGACCCAAAACACACGGCCAAGGCAACAAAGGAGTGGCTCAAGAAGAAGCACATTAAGGTCCTGGAGTGGCCTAGCCAGTCTCCAGACCTTAATCCCATAGAAAATCTGTGGAGGGAGCTGAAGGTTCGAGTTGCCAAACGTCAGCCTCGAAACCTTAATGACTTGGAGAAGATCTACAAAGAGGAGGGGGACAAAATCCCTCCTGAGATGTGTGCAAACCTGGTGGCCAACTACAAGAAACGTCTGTTCTCTGTGATTGCCAACAAGTGTTTTGCCACCAAGTACTAAGTCATGTTTTGCAGAGGGGTCAAATACTTATTTCCCTCATTAAAATGAAAATCATTTTATAACATTTTTGACATGCGGTTTTCTGGATTTTTTTGTTGTTATTCTGTCTCTCACTGTTCAAATAAACCTACCATTAAAATTATAGACTGATCACTTCTTTATCAGTGGGCAAACGTACAAAATCAGCAGGGGATCAAATACTTTCCCCCCCCCACTGTACATAGTTAATGGTAGGCTTCGAGGGGACTCCTATGGTAGGTACACTTATACCTCTCTCCATGCCATCTCTTGGCAGTAGTACTGTAGACTACATTATAACCAACCTCAACCCAGTCTCTCAGAGCGTTCACAGTCAGCCCACTGACACCCCTATCAGACCACAGCAAAATCACAGTCTACTTGAACAGAGCAATACTGACCACTGTGACTGACCCAAACTTAAGGAAAGCTTTGACTATGTACAGACTCAGTGACCATAGTCTTGTTATTGAGAGAGGCCGCCGAAGGCAGACCTGGCTGTCAAGAGAAGACAGTCTATGTGCACACTGCCCACAAAATGAGGTGGAAACTGAGCTGCACTTCCTAACCTCCTGCCAAATGTATGACCGTATTAGAGACACATATTTCCCTCAGATTACACAGATCCACAAAGAATATGAAAACAAACCCAATTTTGATAAACTCCCATATCTACTGGGTGAAATACCACAGTGTGCCATCACAGCAGCAAGATTTGTGACCTGTTGCCACAAGAAAAGGGCAACCAGTGAATAACAAACACCATTGTAAATACAACCCATATTTATGTTTATTTATTTCCCCCTTTGCACTTTAACAAGGATACCATCAACACTACAGGCCTTTTTGGGTTGGAGGGTTTTTATTTTGTCCAGTAGTTCATTCAATGTAACTGGAGAATCTAGTGTGTTCTGGTAGTCTTTAATAGTTGATTCTAAGATTTGTATTTGATCATGTATATGTTTTTGCTGTTTGTTCTTTGTAATAGGGCCAAAAAGATTGGAGAAGTGGTTTACTCATACATCTCCATTTTGGATAGATAATTCTTCCTGTTGTTGTTTGTGTAGTGTTTTCCAATTTTCCCAGAAGTGGTTAGAGTCTATGGATTCTTCAATTACAATCTCTCTCTCTCCATGCGTCTCTCCTGAAAGTTACACATAGTCAGAATGTTACTTGGTGATATGGTGCTGGTGCCTTCACCTGTTCCCTCCCTCCCTCCCTCCCTCCCTCCCTCCCTCCTGAAAGTTACACATAGTCAGAATGTTACTTGGTGATATGGTGCTGGTGCCTTCACCTGTTCCCTCCCTCCCTCCCTCCCTCCCTCCCTCCCTCCTGAAAGTTACACATAGTCAGAATGTTACTTGGTGATATGGTGCTGGTGCCTTCACCTGTTCCCTCCCTCCCTCCCTCCCTCCCTCCCTCCCTCCCTCCCTCCCTCCCTCCTGAAAGTTACACATAGTCAGAATGTTACTTGGTGATATGGTGCTGGTGCCTTCACCTGTTCCCTCCCTCGCTCCCTCCCTCCCTCCCTCCCTCCCTCCCTCCCTCCCTCCCTC
>NC_138297.1:9902500-9950000 GCF_965601325.2 Salmo salar
CTTTGGGAGAAAAGGAACCATTAATCCCATGGGATTTAGCTACGGGTATAAACCACACAATTCTCTGATTAAACCCTCCTAAAAACGGCAAGATCAAATTAAATACATTTTAGGTGTAGCACAAACATATCATCATGAGGCTTTGTGTGAATTATGTACACGAAAGCACAATGTTTTATGTTCTGAATTACTTCATCATGTTCAGTGGTGTGTTTCGCCAGAGGCACATTGCTAAAATGACTGAGATAGGAATGGTAAAGGTAAAACCCTGTGTCTGTTGGCTGAGAACTGACAACGTGTCACCAGGTCACAACAGTTGAACTCGCAGCCTTCAGGCTAGAACATTCTGTCTTGGGTCAGCTGAGACGAGCACACATTCCACTGTCTGTCTTTGACAACTGAGACAGAGATGACAGAACAGAACATTAGTGTTAAGACTGGGCTAAGTCTTGGGCTTAACTAAGATGCTCCGATGAGCAAGAAAGCAGACCTGGGTTGAAATACGATTCAAAAATGATTTAAAATACTTTATATCAGCAAGTGAAATTAGAAGGCTGCAGATTGCACAGAACAAAGCAATATGGATTGTTTTAAGGTGGACATATGGTTCTTCTGTTGTAGTCATGCTCAATGCTCTTGGTTGGTCATCAATCAACAAAATAATTGGGGAAAAAACATGCTTATTTTATTTTATAATATACACCATTTAAAACAGCCAAACTCTATTCACAACGGTATTCAGTTGGTAAGAGACAGACATTCAGTAAATACTAGGAATAGATTGTCCACCATCTATGCGTTATCCAGACAGAGAAGAGAAACAGGCAAAATAACATTTCAATTTAGAGCAATAAAGAAATGTAATAATTTATCTGAGCAAACCAGAAACCTTTCAATATATAAATTCAAATAATACTTAAGAACCATTTTGTCACAGCTTTCTGAAGGATCGGACCAAAACCCAGCGTGTTCGTAGTTCCACATCTTTTTATTAATCGTGAAACTAAATGCAAGACACCAACCACTTTAAATAACAAAACAACAAAAGCCGTAACACAGAGCAGGCAAACACTACTCAAAAATTAAAAACCCACAAAATACAAAAGGAAAACCCCCTACATAAATATGATCTCCAATTAGAGACAACTAGAACCAGCTGCCTCTAATTGGAGATCATCCCAATAACCCCCAACATAGAAATAGAAATCTAGAAAACTAACATAGAAACAGAAAGCAAGAAAACCACCCAAAACACTATAACACTATGACACTATGACACTATAACACTATAACACTATGACACTATGACACTATAACACTATGACACTATAACACTATGACAAAATGACACTATGACATTGACAATATGACACTATGAGACTATAACACTGTGACACTGTAACACTATAACACTATGACACTATGACATTATAACACTATAACACTATGACACTATGACACTATAACACTATGACACTATGAAACTATAACACTATGACATTATGACAATATGACACTATGACACTATAACACTATGACACTATGACACTATAACACTATGACACTATAACACTATGACACTATAACACTATGACACTATGACACTATGACACTATGAGACTATGACACTATGACACTATGAGACTATGAGACTATAACACTGTGACACTAACACTATGACACTATGACACTATAACACTATGACACTATAACACTATGAAACTATAACACTATGACATTATGACAATATGACACTATGACACAATAACACTATGAGACTATAACACTGACACTGTGATAGTATAACACTGTAACACTATAACACTATGACACTGTGACACTATAACACTATAACACTATAACACTATGACACTGTGACACTATAACACTATGACACTATAACACTGTAACACTGTAACACTGTAACATTATCACACTGTGACACTATAACACTATAACACTGTAACACTGTAACATTATCACACTGTGACACTATAACACTATGACACTATGACACTGTAACACTATAACACTGTGACACTGTGATAGTATAACACTATAACACTGTAACACTATGACACTATGACACTATAACACTATAACACTATGACAAAATGACACTACGACAATATGACACTATGAGACTATAACACTGTGACACTATAACACTATGACACTATGACACTATAACACTATGACACTATGAAACTATGACACTATGACACTATAACACTATGACACTATGACACTATAACACTATGACATTATGACACTGTGACACCGTGACACCATGACACTATGACACTATGACACTATAACACTATGACACTATGACACTATAACACTATGACACTATAACACTATGACACTGTAACACTATGACACTGTAACACTATAACACTATGACACTATAACACTATGACACTATAACACTATAACACTATGACACTATAACACTAACACTGTGACACTATAACACTATAACACTGACACTGTAACATTATCACACTGTGACACTATGACATTATAACACTGTAACATTATCACACTGTAACACTATAACATTATCACACTGTGACACTATAACACTATGACACTATAACACTATAACACTATGACACTATAACACTATAACACTATGACACTATAACACTGTGACACAATGACACTGTGACACTGTGACACTGTGACAATTTGACTCTATGCCACTTTGACATTCTGACTCTATGACACTGTGACACTGTGACACTATGACAATATGCCACTCTAACACTATGACAATATGACAGACAGACAGACAGACAGACAGGCAGGCAGGCAGGCAGGCAGACAGACAGACAGACAAACAGACAGAAAGGCAGAGAGACAGACATACAGACAGACAGACAGACAGACAGACAGACAGACAGACAGACAGACAGACAGACAGACAGGGACTAAGTATGCCAGGTAGACCAGAAGAAGGAGGAGGGATGAGTGACAGGCACTAACGTCAATCCAATATTACACCACATCAATACTCTGTCATCAATAGCGTCAGCCTCAGAGATGCATCAGAACATCAAAATGACCAATGGTCGCTCTCCCTTGGAGAACTTCCACGGGGAATAGTGAGCTGGAAAATTCAATCTGTGTGTCAGATGACCTGTCATTGATTCCGATATTGGTCATTGTCCATCGGTGGTAATCACATTTTCTATTTCTTATGATCTGAGGAGATAAGAAGAACTAAACCTCCAGGACTCTCACCTTTGGAAAATTACATTCTCCTAGTTGTTTTCCTCAGGAGGAAATTGAAACGTTCCATTTTGGAAAAGTAGGCAATATAAGTTGAATTGCTGAAGATTGTTCCCTAGATGTGAATTGGAATGGAAACGGGGGGGGGGGGGGGGGGGGGCATTGCAGCGGCGAATCAGATCCATTTGAGCAAAGGCAAGGGGAAGATTTGTTCATTTTTCTTGAATATAGGCTGCACATATGGCCTGAAATAAAACATGTTTTATTGTCACATACACCAGATAGTTGCAGTGAAATGTGTTTTCACAGGGTCAGCCACAGAAGTATGGCGCCCCTTGAGCAGAATTAGGCTTAAGTGCCTGGCTCAAGGACATATCAACCGATTTTTCACCTTGACGGCTCGAGTATTCAAACCAGGAACCTTTCGGTTAGTGTTTCAGACCAAACTAATTCCTGAAGCTAGGCTTTCAGACCAAACTAAACCCTGAAGCTAGGCTTTCAGACCAAACTAAACCCTGAAGCTAGGCTTTCAGACCAAACTAAACCCTGAAGCTAGGGTTTCAGACCAAACTAAACCCTGAAGCTAGGGTTTCAGACCAAACTAAACCCCGAAGCTAGGGTTTCAGACCAAACTAAACCCCGAAGCTAGGATTTCAGACCAAACTAAACCCCGAAGCTAGGGTTTCAGACCAAACTAAACCCCGAAGCTAGGATTTCAGACCAAACTAAACCCCCAAGCTAGGATTTCAGACCAAACTAAACCCCCAAAGCTAGGGTTTCGGACCAAACTAAACCCCGAAGCTAGGGTTTCAGACCAAACTAAACCCCTAAGCTAGAGTTTCAGTACAAAGGTATTGAAATAAAATCTTTAGATGAAAAATGAGTGTGTCATCTCATACCAGTCTAGAGATACCAACCTGTCCAACAGAAATACTGCCGGGAAAGCAAACTCACATAAACTGTATTTATGTACTTTGTGGATAGCTTAATGACCTTTCATTGCCTGTGTAATTACAGTATAATGAGCACTATGATAGAGGAACAACAGTTATCGAGTTGTTGATGTAACTGGTGTAGTACAACTTTTTTAGGTGAGGGAGCCCATAAAACAAAACAAAAAATGACATCATCATTTCTTCAATCAAAGTTGAATAGCCTGTCATTATGGAATATGCATCAAATGCATCATCCAATAGCAACATCTGCCTACGCCCAGAACATTATTATCTAAAGAACATTTGATATTTTTAATCGCCTAATACACCCAAGTTAGCCATAGGCTACCTAATAGGCTATCCTTACGATAATCCTTCACATTTTACCGGTGAAAAATGTCCCAACTGCATCTCCATGCCAGTCGGTTGATTTGATCTACTTCAGTTTCATGGGAATATGTATTCAGATCTTCTTCAATGACAGTTTGGTGAGAGAATAAGAACAGATGGTGTTAACTAACTATTAGTCTTTCTTGTATTTTCTTTCAATCAAAGCATACATCCTGCCTAGTGGCTTCGTTGAGTTTTGACGAATGAGAAAAATTGAAATGTGACTATTCAGCTTTAGCTAACCATCCTAAAATGTCATTAGAAATGAAGAGGTGTTTATAGTATAACAGTAACGTTATAGGCCTACTATACTATGCTATTATATTCAGTTCTGTTATGGGTGTCACGTCCTGACCATAGAAAGCTTTTATTTTTCTATGGTAGAGTAGGTCAGGGCGTGACAGAGGGTTTTGTCTAGTTTATTTATGTCTATGTTGGTTCTAGTTTCTTTTTTCTATGTTGGGGTTTTGTCTAGTTTATGTATTTCTATGTGGGGTTCTAGTTTTTGTATTTCTATGTTGTTGTTTTTTGGGATGATCTCCAATTAGAGGCAGCTGGTCATCGTTGTCTCTAATCGGGGATCATATTTAAGTTGTTGTTTTTCCCACTAGGTTTTGTGGGAGATTATTTTGAGTAAGTGTATGTTGCACCTCTTCGTCACGGTTTGTTGTTTTGTTTATTAGTTTATTTGTATGTCTTGCATAGTTTCACAGTTATAATAAAATGTGGAACGATACACACGCTGCGCTTTGGTCTCCTTCGTACGACAAACGTGACAATGGGGCGGCAGGATGCCTAGTGGTTAGAGTGTTGGGCCACTAACCGAAAGGTTGCTGGATCGAATCCCCGAGCTGACGAAGTAAAAATCTGTCGTTCTGCTCCTGAACAAGGCAGTTCACCCACTGTTCCTAGGCTGTCATTGTAAATAAGAATTTGTTCTTAACTGACATTATGTGATCTAGCGAGACATTGATCCATCTCTGATCTAACTTTACTAAACCAGCATCATTGTCAGAAGTCATTTTCCTCTATTTGTAATAGTAAGTGATGAGTAGGACTATTAGACGCAGGCAACAGATCTTGATGAGACGACATTTTAAGTGATCGGAGCTCCCTTTGTGGTGCTGAAAGGACAGCGCCAGGATCGTGCAATGATGTTAAAAAAGTATGAACCAACTTGTGGTGGTGAAGGATAGCTGAAGGTTAGCTGAAGGTTAGCTGAAGGATAGCTGAAGGTTAGCTGAAGGATAGCAGAAGGTTAGCTGAAGATTAGCTGAAGGATAGCTGAAGGTTAGCTGAAGGTTAGCTGAAGGTTAGCTGAAGGATAGCTGAAGGTTAGCTGAAGGATAGCTGAAGGTTAGCTGAAGGATAGCTGAAGGATAGCTGAAGGATAGCTGAAGGATAGCTGAAGGTTACCTGAAGGATAGCTGAAGGATACCTGAAGGATAGCTGAAGGATAGCTGAAGGTTAGCTGAAGGATAGCTGAAGGTTAGCTGAAGGATAGCTGAAGGATCGCTGAAGGATAACTGAAGGATCGCTGAAGGATGGCTGAAGGATCGATGAAGGATGGCTGAAGGATGGCTGAAGGATAGCTGAAGGATGGCTAAAGGATGGCTGAAGGCTCGCTGAAGGATGGCTGAAGGATGGCTGAAGGATAGCTGAAGGATTGCTGAAGGATTGCTGAAGGATAGCTGAAGGATAGCTGAAGGATGGCTGAAGGATGACTGAAGGTTAGCTGAAGGATCACTGAAGGTTGGCTGAAGGATGGCTGAAGGATGGCTGAAGGATGGCTGAAGGACGGCTGAAGGATTGCTGAAGGCTCACTGAAGGATGGCTGAAGGATCGCTGAAGGATGACTGAAGGTTAGCTGAAGGATCGCTGAACATTAGCTGAAGGATAACTGAAGGATCGCTGAAGGATGGCTGAAGGATTGCTGAAGGATAGCTGAAGGATAGCTGAAGGATGGCTAAAGGATGGCTGAAGGCTCGCTGAAGGATGGCTGAAGGATGGCTGAAGGTTAGCTGAAGGATCACTGAAGGTTGGCTGAAGGATGGCTGAAGATTGGCTGAAGGATGGCTGAAGGACGGCTGAAGGATGGCTGAAGGCTCACTGAAGGATGGCTGAAGGATCGCTGAAGGATGACTGAAGGTTAGCTGAAGGATCGCTGAACATTAGCTGAAGGATCGCTGAACATTAGCTGAAGGATAACTGAAGGATCGCTGAAGGATGACTGAAGGATGGCTGAAGGATGGCTGAAGGATGGCTGAAGGATGGCTGAAGGATCGCTGAAGGATGGCTGAAGGATAACTGAAGGATAACTGAAGGATGGCTGAAGGATCGCTGAAGGATAACTGAAGGATGGCTGAAGGATGGCTGAAGGATGGCTGAAGGTTAACTGAAGGATCGCTGAAGGATGGCTGAAGGATGGCTGAAGGATGGCTGGAGGATGGCTGAAGGATGACTGAAGGATGGCTGAATGATAGCTGAAGGATAACTGAAGGATAACTGAAGGATGGCTGAATGATGGCTGAAGGATAGGTCTGCCGTTCGGCCAGTTCAGGAACAAATAAACAATAATTAGCCTAATAGGACTACGACTATGTGGTATAGCTATTAGTAGGCTACAGTCTAATGTTAATGCAATACATATAGCTTGATATCATTGCACAGTTTGTGAGGAGAGCTTAATTGCTAGCAGACATTTCATTGTATTGTTTAGCTTACACACTGTAGCATAAATAAACTTTGATTTGATTATCTTGAACACATCATTACAATACTACCCTATTACAGAATAAAAGAAAATAGAAAAGTGAACTGTAAATTCATAGAATTTATTCACATAGATTCGAAATGCTATCAAATCGATTGACCAAGTAGGGAACATAAATCTATGCTAAGTAGAATTCCAGGAAATTCATTTGAAACCAAATCATCAAATAAATATTTTGGTGTAATCTTAGTGGTAATTAAATGTAACGCCTCACTTTCTCCAATGTTAAGCCTCCAGTAAACTATCAAACCAAGGAGAAGACTATTCACAGAAATTACATAATGGTACTACCTGGTGACTTCTGAAGAAATTTAGAAAGGTTGGCTCAGGAGTGTGTGTGTGTGTGTGTGTGTGTGTGTGTGTGTGTGTGTGTGTGTGTGTGTGTGTGTGTGTGTGTGTGTGTGTGTGTGTGTGTGTGTGTGTGTGTGTGTGTGTGTGTGTGTGTGTGTGTGTGTGACATGAAGGTGTGGTGGTGATGGGAGAAGTGCTGACTTGTCTCTCCTCTCTCTTTGTTTTTCTGTCCCTGTCTATCACCTCATCTCCTCTCCTCTGTCCCTCCCTCCCTGTTTCACTTTAATAGTATGTTGCTGTCATAAGAACCTTGCTCAGGGACAGTCTGGCAGGGAATGCTTCTGATGTGTGTGTTAACGTGTGTTTGTGTGTTTTTATAGAACAGCCCACCTTTTCTTGATTATTGGAGAGCCATGTAGGACCTCTGTTATCAACTTTGTGTCTTTTAAGACTTTAAAACCAACCGAAATGATGCAGAATCGATGCCTCTCTCCCTCTCATTCACTCTTCTGTTTCTCCGTTTGGCAGTTAGACGCGTCGAAGAGCTTACCAAGCCTGTACTAGTGACACCAGGAAAAAATTTGCAACAAGCTTTGTGTAGACGTGTCTCAAATGTCATAACCAAAGCACTTCGACGGGAAGACGATGATGTTATCACAGCATCGAGCGAACTCAGTATAGTAGCTTGTAATGCCGTCGTAATACGTACAGTATCACAGATATAACGCCTCAGTCCAAAAGTAATCAGGCTACAGATTCTTTTTCAGAGCAACACGTGAGCCGAAACACACCATGACTCAGCACTAAAAGCACCGTGTCATTTGAATAAGCCAGGCAAGGCCCGATGGGTTACCACTGTGCCTGTAGTCATGGAGATATGCCATGAGGACTACAATACAATAACAATAGGAACTCATTAGACACCAACTACACACAACACAAAACAGACACACCCATCAGTATTGACTTCCGGGATACTGAACTTGGTCTACACAAGGATTTTTGGCCTGTAAAAAACGGTGTTATATTTACCTCTCCTCTAACCTGTTTGACACTGACATAGCCTGTATAGCTCACTTGTCACTGAAATGTCACCAACGGCTAAAATAATGCAAAACAAAATCACAATGGCGGATAAGGGGTGGTGATGTCATATAAACTGTTTGAGAATGTGTGGTGTGTGTGTGTGGTGTGGGGGTGTGGTGTGTGTGTGTGTGTGGTGTGTGTGTGGTGTGTGTGTGTGTGTGTGGTGCGTGTGTGTGTGTATTCCACAAACATCCCTTATAATCAGCCTTGGGCATTAGCTAAAAATAAACCTCTCTCCCTCCTCTTATAAATGTCTCTTATCACCCCACTATCCTTACATCACCTTATCCCCCCCACTACCCCTACATCACCTTATCACCCCCACTACCCCTACATCACCTTATCCCCCCACTACCCCTACATCACCTTATCCCCCCCACTACCCCTACATCACCTTATCACCCCCACTACCCCTACATCACCTTATCCCCCTACTACCCCTACATCACCTTATCACCCCACTACCCCTACATCACCTTATCCCCCTACTACCCCTACATCACCTTATCACCCCACTACCCCTACATCACCTTATCCCCCTGCTACCCCTACATCACCTTATCCCCCTGCTACCCCTACATCACCTTATCCCCCTACTACCCCTACATCACCTTATCCCCCTACTACCCCTACATCACCTTATCACCCCACTACCCCTACATCACCTTATCACCCCCACTACCCCTACATCACCTTATCCCCCTACTACCCCTACATCACCTTATCACCCCACTACCCCTACATCACCTTATCACCCCACTACCCCTACATCACCTTATCACCCCACTACCCCTACATCACCTTATCACCCCACTACACCTACATCACCTTATCACCCACTACCCTTACATCACCTTATCACCCCACTACCCCTACATCACCTTATCACCCCACTACCCCTACATCACCTTATCCCCCCACTACCCCTACATCACCTTATCCCCCCACTACCCCTACATCACCTTATCACCCCCACTACCCCTACATCACCTTATCACCCCACTACACCTACATCACCTTATCACCCCACTACCCCTACATCACCTTATCACCCCACTACCCCTACATCACCTTATCACCCCACTACCCCTACATCACCTTATCACCCCCACTACCCCTACATCACCTTATCACCCCACTACCCCTACATCACCTTATCACCCCACTACCCCTACATCACCTTATCACCCCACTACACCTACATCACCTTATCACCCCACTACACCTACATCACCTTATCACCCCACTACCCCTACATCACCTTATCACCCACTACCCCTACATCACCTTATCACCCCACTACCCCTACATCACCTTATCACCCCACTACCCCTACATCACCTTATCACCCCCACTACCCCTACATCACCTTATCACCCCACTACCCCTACATCACCTTATCACCCCACTACCCCTACATCACCTTATCACCCCACTACCCCTACATCACCTTATCACCCCACTACCCCTACATCACCTTATCACCCCACTACCCCTACATCACCTTATCACCCCACTACACCTACATCACCTTATCACCCCACTACCCCTACATCACCTTATCCCCCTACTACCCCTACATCACCTTATCACCCCACTACCCCTACATCACCCCCACTACCCCTACATCACCTTATCACCCCACTACACCTACATCACCTTATCACCCCACTACACCTACATCACCTTATACCCCTACTACCCCTACATCACCTTATCCCCCTACTACCCCTACATCACCTTATCACCCCACTACACCTACATCACCTTATCACCCCACTACCCCTACATCACCTTATCACCCCACTACCCCTACATCACCTTATCACCCCCACTACCCCTACATCACCTTATCACCCCCACTACACCTACATCACCTTATCACCCCACTACCCCTACATCACCTTATCACCCCACTACCCCTACATCACCTTATCACCCCACTACCCCTACATCACCTTATCACCCCACTACCTCTACATCACCTTATCACCCCCACTACCCCTACATCACCTTATCACCCCACTACCCCTACATCACCTTATCACCCCACTACCCCTACATCACCTTATCACCCCACTACACCTACATCACCTTATCACCCCACTACACCTACATCACCTTATCACCCCACTACCCCTACATCACCTTATCACCCACTACCCCTACATCACCTTATCACCCCACTACCCCTACATCACCTTATCACCCCACTACCCCTACATCATCTTATCACCCCACTACCCCTTAATCACCTTATCACCCCCACTACCCCTACATCACCTTATCACCCCCACTACCCCTACATCACCTTATCACCCCCACTACCCCTACATCACCTTATCACCCCACTACCCCTACATCACCTTATCACCCCACTACCCCAACATCACCCCCACTACCCCTACATTACCTTATCACCCCACTACTCCTACATCACCTTATAACCCCACTACCCCTACATCACCTTATCACCCCACTATCCCTACATCACCTTATCACCCCACTACCCCCTACATTACCTTATCACCCTAATACCCCTACATCACCTTATCACCCACTACCCCTACATCACCTTATCACCCCACTACCCCTACATCACCTTATCCCCCTACTACCCCTACATCACCTTATCACCCCATACCCCTACATCACCTTATCACCCCCACTACCCCCTACATCACCTTATCACCCACTACCCCTACATCACCTTATCACCCCACTACCCCTACATCACCCCCACTACCCCTACATCACCTTATCACCCCCACTACCTCTACATCACCTTATCACTCCACTACCCGTACATCACCCCCACTACCCCTACATCACCTTATCACCCCCACTACCTCTACATCACCTTATTACCCCACTACCCCTACATCACCTTATTACCCCACCACCCCTACATCACCTTATCACCCCACTACCCCTACATAACCTTATCGCCCACTACCCCTACATCACCTTATCACCCCACTACCCCTACATCACCTTATCACCCCACTACCCCTACATCACATCACCTTATCACCCCACTACCCCTACATCAGTTAATCACCCAATTCCACTACCCCCACATTGCCAACAAACCTGATGTTGGTCTGAGTACTGAGCGAAAGGGAGCAGGAAGTTACTTTTTGGCAGGGCTCTCCAACCCTGTTCTCGGAGAGCTACCATCCTGTAGGTTTTCATTCCAACCCTAATCTAGCGCATCTGATTCTAATAATTAGCTGGTTGAAAAGCTGAATCAGGTTAGTTACGACTGGGGTTGGAGCGAAAACCTACAGGAGGGTGGCTCTCCAAGAACAGGGTTGGAGTTAAAACCTACAGGAGGGTAGTTCTCCAGGAACAGGGTTGGAGTTAAAAACTACAGGAGGGTAGTTCTCCAGGAACGGGGGTTGGAGGTTAAAAAACTACAGGAGGGTAGTTCTCCAGGAACGGGGTTGGAGTTAAAAACTACAGGAGGGTAGTTCTCCAGGAACAGGGTTGGAGTTAAAACTACAGGAGGGTAGTTCTCCAGGAACAGGGTTGGGTGTTAAAAACTACAGGAGGGTAGTTCTACAGGAACAGGGTTGGAGTTAAAAACTACAGGAGGGTAGTTCTCCAGGAACAGGGTTGGAGTTAAAAACTACAGGATGGTAGTTCTCCAGGAACGGGGTTGGGTGTTAAAACCTACCGGACAGTAGTTCTCCAGGAACAGGGTTGGAGTTAAAACCTACCGGACAGTAGTTCTCCAGGAACAGGGTTAGAGAGTCCTGCTCTTTAGACACTAATCTGAAGTCAGTCTTGAGGTTCCCACTCTAATGGTAAATGTTCGGTTTTGGGGAATGGTATGAACTGAGAGGATGATCCTAGATCTGTTGCTAAATGAAAACGGACCTTGTGGACATCTTCCTGCTGGTCACTAGGTTACGTGAGGGAGTAGGACACACCTATTCAGTGCACAGTGTTTTTAGGTAGGAGAGAGTGAGGAGAGAGGGGAGAGTCAGGAGAGAGTCAGGAGAGAGGGGAGAGTCAGGAGAGAGGAGATAGTCAGGAGAGAGGAGAGAGTCAGGAGAGAGTCAGGAGAGAGTCAGGAGAGAGGAGAGAGTCAGGAGAGAGTGAGGAGAGAGGGGAGAGTCAGGAGAGAGTCAGGAGAGAGGAGAGAGTCAGGAGAGAGGAGAGAGTCAGGATAGAGGAGAGAGTCAGAAGAGAGGGGAGAGTCAGGAGAGAGTCAGGAGAGAGTCAGGAGAGAGGGGAGAGTCAGGAGAGAGAGGAGAGTCAGGAGAGAGGAGAGAGTCAGGAGAGAGGAGAGAGTCAGGAGAGAGTCAGGAGAGAGGAGAGAGAGGAGAGAGTCAGGAGAGAGGAGAGTCAGGAGAGAGTCAGGAGAGAGGAGAGAGTCAGGAGAGAGAAGAGAGAGGAGAGAGTCAGGGGAGAGTCAGGAGAGAGGAGAGAGAGGAGAGAGTCAGGAGAGAGTCAGGAGAGAGTCAGGAGAGAGTCAGGAGAGAGGAGAGAGTCAGGAGAGAGTCAGGAGAGAGGAGAGAGTCAGGAGAGAGGGGAGAGTCAGGAGAGAGTCAGGAGAGAGGAGAGAGTCGGAGAGAGTCAGGGAGAGTCGGGAGGGAGAGAGTCAGGAGAGAGGGGAGAGTCAGGAGAGAGGAGAGAGTCAGGAGAGAGGAGAGAGTCAGGAGAGAGGAGAGAGTCAGGAGAGAGGAGAGAGTCAGGAGAGAGTCAGGAGAGAGTCAGGAGAGAGGAGATAGTCAGGAGAGAGGAGAGAGTCAGGAGAGAGGAGAGAGTCAGGAGAGAGGAGAGAGTCAGGAGAGAGGAGAGAGTCAGGAGAGAGGAGAGAGTCAGGAGAGAGGAGAGAGTCAGGAGAGAGTCAGGAGAGAGTCAGGAGAGAGTCAGGGAGAGCAGGAGATAGTCAGGAGAGAGGAGAGAGTCAGGAGAGAGGAGAGAGTCAGGAGAGAGGAGATAGTCAGGAGAGAGGAGAGAGTCAGGAGAGAGTCAGGGAGAGAGTCAGGAGAGAGTCAGGAGAGAGTCAGGAGAGAGTCAGGAGAGAGGAGAGAGTCAGGAGAGAGGAGAGAGTCAGGAGAGAGGAGAGAGTCAGGAGAGAGGCCTACACTGTTCAACACTGCTGGTACATATCTAATGACATCATGTCTGTGTCTTTTAAACAACAGCTATGGGGTGAGTTTTAGTGTGTACAGCAGCCTCAGTCATTTGTTAGCTTTGAACAACACAATACTAGCGCAGGCCTACAGAACGATCCATGCACAAAAAAAGCTCCACTTGGTAAATTGATGAGACCTGTGACAGCTGATAGATATTACGTTTACATAAACGGCATCGGGCACACATTGGAAAGTACAAACTTTTCCTGAGGCCAAGCAAACAGCTTTTAACTGTGTTCAGAGCCACCCACCCCCTAGGTAGCGAATACAGTCAACTGTTATTACTGTTTGCTCATTAACTTCATTAACTGACATGGACAACATGAGGGAACACCTGTCCATTGACGGTTCTAGACGTCGAGCTCTGCATTTTGATCTCATATAGTCCTACCATATGTCCCACAACGAATCTACTGGGGCTTTTCAGTCTCCAGCTGAATGGTATTCAACAGTATTAAACATGATACAGTAGTTAATGACATTACATCTGTAGACACACACACACCCTTTCTTAGTTTATACCAATAGCCTTAATTATATACATGGGGAATTCTTATTCTGTGACATCCCTTATTATCTCGCCTTAGTGCTGTATTTACTAAAACAAAACTCATTTTATTTTAATAACTCAACTTTCCAAAGTGTATATTATAAATTGTTTTCATGGAAATAGTTTTCAAAGATGTACATTTAATCATGGAATTAGGATGGGAAGCCTATGGCTGAGTCGAGCGCAACAGATGTGCAAACCTGCTTTGTGCATATTTATAAATAATAGCCATATGCCTGTCATAATGACTACAACTCTCTGTCGTTGTTGTTGTTGATGTGTGACTTGTAAATGTGCAATAACGTATTTGTGTTGTCTTCTACTAGTAGGCAGGCTTCTCTTATTACCTTCACATGTACCGTTAAGAAGGGAAGAGGAGAGGTAGAGATACTTTACCTGTTGCGCTAAATGAAGGTGTGCCACTCGTTCGCCGTAGGTATCAACAATTCACCGATAACTTCACTTTTCATTTATAACACACAACCTCCGCAAAGCAACGAAAGAAAAAAGTTCAAACCATCCGAAAAGAGAACATAGTTCATGTTCATATTTGACAATGACAGTTCCTTTGTTTGTAGTGTTTGTTGCCGTCTGTCGCTGCTAAGGAGAAGTCCCCCGTGACTGCCTTGTCCCATGTCTCTAGAAAAGCACGGCTATTTGAATATCAGATGTTAGCCTAAGCAGGGCCTGGACTTAAAGCTGCCTAGTTTGCATGGCCATAATGAGCGATCATGTGACTTCACCCGTGTCACAAAACTTCTAAATACTCGCCCTCACTGTTTTATCAACCAACTGGTGCTCGCTTTATGAACAGGGGTGTGGAATCAGGGCTGGATGACATAGGCTACGTTTAGATAGTATTCTATTTGGATAGTATTAGTAATATTATAATAGCCTTACATTAATCATAAAACGTGAGCTATAATACCTCTTCAACTGAGCATTAACATTATATAACATAAGCTCATATTAGGTGCTTAAAGAGGTGTGCTGATTTTATTGGTTGATGTTATTCATATATATGACTTCCTTTTACATGACAGTGACACAGCCACCCCATGTCATCTGTCACTAAACCAGGGGTATATTCATTACGCCGATTCTGTTGCAAAACAAACGTTTACTCCAAACGGAAAAGTTTTGCAACCAAAACGAGAGTTTCTATTGGACAAATGCAGGTAGGTCCCTCCCTGTTTTACTACGTTTGCTCTTTTTTGCTTCCGTTTGGTTCATAAACGGTCAACGGTTTCCGTTGCGAAACGTAACGTATAAACCCGTTCCACTGTTTGATACGACTCTCGTCACTAACCACGTTCCCATCCACAGTTTGTATCGGAGTAAAATCATAACGTCCAAAAAACTAAAAATAAATAAAATCACGACAGCTGTGATGGAAACAATTATATATATATATATATATATATATATATATATATATATATATATATATATATATATATATATATATATATATATATATATATATATGTCGACAGATAATTTGTTCCTTCGACATGGTGGGATCTTTTTGTGTTTGTAAAATGAATTATGCGAGTTGTTGGAAACGCCTTTATGTGCAAATATTGATACAATCACATCATATCGAAGTCCTCCCACTAAGATGATATGGTTTGTGGTCCTCCCACTAGTTTTCAGGACACCATGTGTTACAGGTTAAAGGAAATACTCATAGCCTGTTATACATTAAAAAGTATTAGTAAGTTTGTGAGGATCTTAAAACATCTAAGGTTAAAAAGATCATGCATTCTGTATTAGTTGATAGAGATTGATAACATTCATAATTGTGTTAAAGTTAAAATCCATCAAGCGTACAAAAGGTAAGAATTGTAAAGGAATGTGTAAACGTTATATTGATTACTTTATTTTGTGGTGCCTAATTGAAGGGGAAAAGTGTTAATCTGTGATCTACTAAATGCTCTTTAATCTATGAGCCTGAGATCGATTGCTCTGGTCTCCACCCAAGTTCGCGGGGAAATCGCGGTCTTTTCCTCATTACAGTAAAAGTTCTCACTGAGGAAATAATACCGTATCACTCTCGTGATTATTTCTCCCCTTTTTCAGGTACGTTATTGATGAAAACAGAGTCATTTAAATGTAATAATTCGCTAACATGTCAAGAGTGTTTAAGGTGTGTCTTAGTAACATCTTGAGGAAGTTAGAGTTAAGTTTGCAGAGTAATATGAGGCCTGCTCGGTTGCAGCTAAAGCTAGCTTCGTACTGAGAGTAGCTGCCATTTTATGTCGATCGTGAATGAACATGTGCGTTGCTAATAAGATATTTTGCGGTGTTATTTGTGTAAGGGTTTTTCAAACACTTTATTGACTGTTGATAAATTAAGTTATGGTTTACTGAGTTAACCTGTTAGGGCTAGGGGGCAGCATTTGCACGTCTGGATAAAAAAAATGTACCCGATTTAATCTGGTTACTAATCCTACCCAGTAACTAGAATATGCATATACTTATTATATATGGATAGAAAACACTCTAAAGTTTCTAAAACTGTTTGAATGGTGTCTGTGAGTATAACAGAACTCATTTGGCAGGCAAAACCCTGAGACATTTTCTGACAGGAAGTGGATACCTGATGTGTTGTATTGACTTTAAACCTATCCCATTGAAAAACACAGGGGCTGAGGAATATTTTGGCACTTCCTATTGCTTCCACTAGATGTCACCAGCCTTTACAAAGTGTTTTGAGTCTTCTGGAGGGAGATCTGACCGAACAAGAGCCATGGAACGATGATGTCCCATTAGACACCTGGCGCGCGAGTTCATGTTGGGTACCCTCGTTCCAATACGTTATAAAAGAGTATGCATTCGTCCACCTTGAATATTATTCATGTTCTGGTTAAAAAAGGCCCTAATGATTTATGCTATACAACGTTTGACATGTTTGAACGAAGGTAAATATATTTTTTCCCCTCGTTCATGACGAGAAGTCCGGCTGGCTTAGATCATGTGCTAACAAGACGGAGATTTTTGGACATAAATGATGAGCTTTTTTGAACAAAACTACATTCGTTATGGACCTGTGATACCTGGAAGTGACATCTGATGAAGAGAATCAAAGGTAATGGATTATTTACATAGTATTTTCGATTTTAGATCTCCCCAACATGACGTCTAGTCTGTATCGCAACGCGTATTTTTCTGGGCGCAGTGCTCAGATTATTGCAAAGTGTGATTTCCCAGTAAGGTTATTTTTAAATCTGGCAAGTTGATTGCGTTCAAGAGATGTAAATCTATAATTCTTTAAATGACAATATAATATTTTACCAATGTTTTCTAATTTTAATTATTTAATTTGTGACGCTGACTTGACTGCCGGTTATTGGAGGGAAACGATTTCCTCAACACCATAGTAAAACGCTGTTTTTGGATATAAATATGAACTTGATAGAACTAAAAATGCATGCATTGTCTAACATAATGTCCTAGGAGTGTCATCTGATGGAGATTGTAAAAGGTTAGTGCATCATTTTAGCTGGTTTTATGGTTTTGGTGACCCTGTCTTTGACTTGACAAAACATTACACACAACTCTTGTAAATGTACTGTCCTAACATACTCTAAATTTATGCTTTCGCTGTAAAACGTGGTTAGATTAAGGAGATGTTTATCTTTCAAAGGGTGTAAAATAGTTGTATGTTTGAAAAATTTGAATTTTGACATTTATTTGGATTCAAATTTGCCGCTCTTGAAATGCACCTGCTGTTGATGGAGTGCACCACCGGTGGCACGCTAGCGTCCCACCTAGCCCATAGAGGTTAAAACGTTGTGCTTGACAGTTATATTGAAATGAGTGTATGTTTCAGTGAATTACAGAGTATACTGTTGTGACTTGAATAAGCCTTGTACCCTACAACACTAGCTCTTTCCTGTAGATCTGTTGTTTTGTAAAATGTGTTACTTTGGTAAAATGTGTTACTTTGGTAAAATGATTACAGTAAAAGTTCTCACTGAGGAAATAATACCGTATCACTCTCGTGATTATTTCTCCCCTTTTTCAGGGGCATAACATTTTTGGAGGCTCCGCTGAGATTGCTGCTCAGATGTCCAGTTTCCACATCCTGGTCGCTGAATTCCGAGCCAGCTAAATCCCCACATAACAACTCAGGCAGGCTGCAGTGAGGAAAGTGTTGCTGTTCGAGGAGAGCTGGAAGTTGGTGGTTAAGTACGTGTCAGCTGAGGCCATTGATCGACCATCAGAGACAGTAAGGACCATCTAATTCAGAGTCAACTCCTGCACAGTAAAAGTTCCTCCTGTTCTGTCAACATGACGACCGCCTTGGAAGAACTACAGGAAGAGGTAGTAGGAGAATTGCACACCCTGACTAAAGACAAGTTACTAGAGATATGTGATTTCCTTGACATCTCAGGCGAACAGAGAAGAGATGTTCAAGACAAATCCCGCATATCAGTGATGACTCACATTATGATGTTCCTTGAAAGAGAGGAAGCTGCAGAGTTAGAAGATGGCGGCATGTCGGAATTGTTGCTACTTAAAGACAAAATGACAGAGATGATCAGTGGCATAGATAACAAAACAGGGCAAACTGACCATGATATTGAAACAGCCGGAACACATCACAGAATAGAGGAACTGAGAACTGCAACCCCACAACAAGGGGTGGGAACTGAGCAGATTACTACAGCCAAAGCCAGTGATTCTCTGCGTCAGCCCCAACCCCATGCTAATCTTCAGGTGAGCGTGCCACTCTCACCCAGTGCACAGCCCAGCTCCTACTGGCGCAAAGAGTTTAACATTTCTGGTCAGATAGGTGAACCGGGCCAGAAAGATAAACAGATTTTTTTCCAGCCTTGCCCATCAGATCGAGAATGGACTTAACAGAGGCTATCCTGAGGTAGAAATAGTAGACGCAGTAGTCAGGGCTATTTCTCCAGGCTCACAGCTACGCAGCTACTTGGAGGGTAAACCCCAGCTAACTCTTCCCACACTTAGATGTATCCTGCGTTCCCACTTCCAAGAGAAGAGTGCAACAGAGCTTTACAAACAGCTAGCTTCAGAAGCACAGCATAGCAAGGAGACCCCTCAAAGCTTCCTGATGCGCGTCTTAGATTTGAGGCAGAAAGTACTGTTTGCATCCCCGGAGTCAGAATCAGGACTTAAGTATGACTCTGCTCTAGTCCAGCGCATGTGTTTACACACAGTCCTTACAGGTCTCCAGAGTGACAGTATCAGGATAGACATGCAGCCTCTCCTGCTAGATAGCGAAACATCAGATGAGGTTTTGCTAGAGAAGCTTAACATTGCTTGTGCTAATGAGATAGAAAGACGAAACAAAAGGCGGTTTAATTCCCCACAGCCTGCTACAACGGTAAGTGTAGTCCAGTTAGAAGATACGCCATCTGCAAAGTGCCCTGTGAAGGAAGCCAAAGCTAAGATACCCGCAGAACTGTTAACAGAGTTAGCTGAACTTAAGACAGGTGTAGCTTCTCTAAAAGGTCTCAGTGCAGAGATTGCTCAGATTAAGGAGACATTACAGCAGCCTATGTTTCAGTCACCGCCTTGTGTCTATGCCCCACCTCCAGTTAGGAGGCCAGACAGGGACCCCCAGCCACCTGTTTCCCATCAGCAGTATTACAGCAACTACAGTCAGCCCCAAGCACCTGACTCTGCTCAGCATCAATATGCACCTAACCTGTATACCAACCGCTCTGCTCAAGCTCCAAGGAGGTGTTTTGTCTGCCAGCAGGCCAGAACAGATGCACGCTGCACACACTGCTTCCGATGTGGGAGTGGAGAACATTTTCAAGCTGGATGTAAAATCCGGGGGAGTCAGACCATCAAGAGAGGCCCCTTTAAACGGGGATGGGTTACCGCTGAGGGACGAGTGTTAACCGTAGCTACCAAAAAGTCCCAGAAATGTGCAAATTGTGCCCGAGAAGATTCATTTGAGAACCTGAAACAATGTTCATCATGTAAAGAGACACTGTACTGTTCCAAAGTATGTCAAAACCAACATTGGACTAAACATAGGGAAAAATGCACTCACCTGAAAATTGACTCTACCAGGGAAAGGTTTTCCTGCACAGAGGAAAATGCCCACTCTTTACCATCCCTAGCTCAAGGTTGCCACCCCCGTAAGGTCACCTCGCTAGTCGGCAGACAGTGCCTTATTGAGTGTCACCTGAATCGCCACCACCTCCAAGCTCTATGGGACACAGGCTCTCAGGTATCGGTCATTGATGAACGATGGAAAGAGGAATCTCTCCCAAACGCAAGGCTGAGAGATGTTTCAGAAATCCTGGACTCACCTGATGGTCTAAGGTTGACTGCAGCAAATGGGACTGAAATGCCGTACCTGGGATGGATTGAAACAACTTTTCGGCTAGCCTCTGAAACTGACCAAACAAAGGAACTGATCATCCCAGTGCTAGTAATGAAAGGCTGTCACCCATCTCATCCCATCATAGGTTTCAATGTTATCGAGCACATCCTGACAATGACCGACAAGACTAAACAATACAGTACAGTAAAAACAGCTTTCCCAAGCCTCAAAAGAAACAAGGTGAGAGCTTTTATACAGGCTGTTAGCGCAGAACAGACAGATGAATATGCAGTGAAAACCAAGAAAGAGAAGGTTACTGTACCAAAACACAGTAGCATTCAGATTGAGTGCCGTGTAGCTTCCCAGCCTTTCAAAGAGGACATGACAATGCTTTTCCAGCCAGACCTGAACCCGCAGTGGCCAGACGACCTTGAGTTCTTTGACACATTAGTCAGAGTCAGGAAAGGTGTTTTTCCAGTTGTCATGCTTAATGTCTCTAACCCCACTGACCACGACATTGCCCTGCTAGGACGCACAATAATTGGTACAGTACAAACCATTATGACTGTGTTACCTGCCCAGGTCTTTGAAAAAACTGTCACCCCAGCCACAGTGAATCACACAAGCGTTCAAACCCCATGTACTGCTACTGAACAGTGGGATCCACCAGTAGGTTTAAATCACCTCACCGAAGAGCAGCGAGAGGTTGTTAGGCAAATGCATAGAGAAGAGTGTCACTCTTTCTCCAGATCAGACAATGACATTGGCTGTATTGAACGATTGAAAATGACTATTTCTCTAAAGGACTCTGAACCAGTCAAGCGCACATACATGTCAGTGCCCAGGCCACTGTATCAGGAGATGAAGGGTTACCTTTATGACCTAATAGCCCAGGGCTGGGTTAGGAAGTCAAACTCTTCATATTCTTCACCTGTCGTGTGCGTTCGGAAGAAGGACGGGACCCTCCGGTTGTGTATAGATTACAGAGACCTGAACAGAAAGACACATCCCGACCGCCAGCCCATCCCTCGGGTCCAAGACATCATGGACAGTTTAGGTGGTAATTCCTGGTTCTCCCTCTTAGACCAGGGAAAAGCGTATTACCAGGGGTTCATCTCTGAAGAAAGCAGACCACTGACAGCATTTGTGACCCCATGGGGACTCTATGAGTGGATACGTATGCCATTCGGCCTCATGAACGCTCCTGCAGCTTTTCAGCGGTGTATGGAGGAGTGTTTGGAAGGGCTCCGGGATAACATCTGCATTCCTTATCTGGACGACACGCTAGTTTTCAGTAAAACATTCGACAGCCATGTGAATGATGTGCGAAAAGTTTTGCAGCGTCTCAGAGAGTATGGCATTAAACTCAAACCAAGTAAGTGTGATCTCTTTAACCTCTATGGGCTAGGTGGGACGCTAGCGTGCCACCCGTGGTGCCCTCCATCAACAGCAGGTGCATTTCAAGAGCGGCAAATTTGAATCCAAATAAATGTCAAAACATACAACTATTTTACACCCTTTGAAAGATAAACATCTCCTTAATCTAACCACGTTTTACGATTTCAAAAAGGTTTTACGGCGAAAGCATAAATTTAGAGTATGTTAGGACAGTACATTTACAAGAGTTGTGTGTAATGTTTTGTCAAGTCAAAGACAGGGTCACCAAAACCATAAAACCAGCTAAAATGATGCACTAACCTTTTACAATCTCCATCAGATGACACTCCTAGGACATTATGTTAGACAATGCATGCATTTTTAGTTCTATCAAGTTCATATTTATATCCAAAAACAGCGTTTTACTATGGTGTTGAGGAAATCGTTTCCCTCCAATAACCGGCAGTCAAGTCAGCGTCACAAATTAAATAATTAAAATTAGAAAACATTGGTAAAATATTATATTGTCATTTAAAGAATTATAGATTTACATCTCTTGAACGCAATCAACTTGCCAGATTTAAAAATAACCTTACTGGGAAATCACACTTTGCAATAATCTGAGCACTGCGCCCAGAAAAATACGCGTTGCGATACAGACTAGACGTCATGTTGGGGAGATCTAAAATCGAAAATACTATGTAAATAATCCATTACCTTTGATTCTCTTCATCAGATGTCACTTCCAGGTATCACAGGTCCATAACGAATGTAGTTTTGTTCAAAAAAGCTCATCATTTATGTCCAAAAATCTCCGTCTTGTTAGCACATGATCTAAGCCAGCCGGACTTCTCGTCATGAACGAGGGGAAAAAATATATTTACCTTCGTTCAAACATGTCAAACGTTGTATAGCATAAATCATTAGGGCCTTTTTTAACCAGAACATGAATAATATTCAAGGTGGACGAATGCATACTCTTTTATAACGTATTGGAACGAGGGTACCCAACATGAACTCGCGCGCCAGGTGTCTAATGGGACATCATCGTTCCATGGCTCTTGTTCGGTCAGATCTCCCTCCAGAAGACTCAAAACACTTTGTAAAGGCTGGTGACATCTAGTGGAAGCAATAGGAAGTGCCAAAATATTCCTCAGCCCCTGTGTTTTTCAATGGGATAGGTTTAAAGTCAATACAACACATCAGGTATCCACTTCCTGTCAGAAAATGTCTCAGGGTTTTGCCTGCCAAATGAGTTCTGTTATACTCACAGACACCATTCAAACAGTTTTAGAAACTTTAGAGTGTTTTCTATCCATATATAATAAGTATATGCATATTCTAGTTACTGGGTAGGATTAGTAACCAGATTAAATCGGGTACATTTTTTTTATCCAGACGTGCAAATGCTGCCCCCTAGCCCTAACAGGTTAATGAGCACAACGGTGCAAACACAAGCCACCCCAAACAGCGATTAGATCGTAAACAAAACAAAGTGCCCCAAACACAGGGGACCGAACACAGTCGGCGCAAAACCACGCACTAGCGCAATAAACACAATCAGCGTGTACACAAGCAAAATTACAGAGAAACAAATCCCGCACAAAGAGCAGGCGGGCCTACTGGCTAATATAGCCCCACTAATCAGCCCAACACAGAACAGGTGCAAACAATAACGGAAAGGGGGAAAACAAAAATGGAATCAGTGGAAGCTAGTAGGCTGGTGACGACGACCGCCGAGCGCCACCCGAGCAGGAAGGGGAGCCACCTTCGGTAGAAGTCGTGTCACCACTTTAAATAACAAAACAACAAGCCGTAACGCAGAGCAGGCAAACACTACTCAAAAATTAAAAACCCACAAAATACAATAGCAAAACCCCCTTCATAAATATGATCTCCAATTAGAGACAACTAGAACCGGCTGCCTCTAATTGGAGATCATCCCAATAACCCCCAACATAGAAATAGAAATCTAGAAAACCCACATAGAAACAGAAAGCAAGAAAACCACCCAAAACACCCCCTGTCATGCCCTGACCACTCTACTATAGAAAATGACCCCTTACAAGGGTCAGGACGTGACACCCGTAGGATTTGTAGTTTTATCCGAATAGAGAAACCCACAGGATTTTCATAAATCGTGGTCTTGGAGGCATGATAATAATTATTCAGGGTACAGTTGTAACGGCTGTCTGAAGAGAGAGTAGACCAAGGTGCAGCGGAGTTAGTGTTCATCTTCAGGAATTTATTAAACAACGTGAACACTATACAAAAACAAGAAAACCGACAGCCTAACAGTACTGTCAGGTGCAAACACGAAACAGAAACAATCCCCCACAAAACCCAAAGGAAAAACAGGCTCCTTATGTGTGACTCCCAATCAGCAACAACGAACGACAGCTGTGCCTGATTGGGAGCCACACACGGCCCAAAACAAAGAAATACAAAACCATAGAAAAATGAACATAGAACGCCCACCCAATGTAACACCCTGGCCTAACCAAAAATAAAGAACAAAAACCCCTCTCTATGGCCAGGGCGTTACAGTACCCCCCCAAAGCTGCGGACTCCGGCTGCAAAACCTGACTCTGAAGGGGAGGGTCCGGGTGGGCCTTCTTACGGCGGCGGCTCAGGTGCGGGACGTGGCCTCCGCTCCACTCTCGGCGTCGCCCACTTAGGCGGCGCCCCTGGCCGCGCCGGAGGACTGGTGGGCGAACCTGACTGCGCCCGGCAGGCGGGCGATTCTTGCTGCGCCCGGCTGGCGGGCGACCCTGGCGGCCCCGGCGGCTCCGGGCTGGCGGGCGGCCCCAGCGGCTCCGGGCTGGCGGATGGCCCCGGTGGCTCTGGGCTGGCGGGCGGCTCTGGCGGCTCTGGCGGCTCCGGACTGGCGGGCGGCTCTGGCGGCTCCGGACTGGCGGGCGGCTCCGGACTGGCGGGCGGCTCTGGCGGCTCCGGACTGGCGGGCGGCTCTGGTGGCTCCGGACTGGCGAGACCCACTGGAGGCCTGGTCCTAGGAGGAGGCACAGGACGGACCAGGATGGGGAGACCCACTCGAGGCCTGGTCCTAGGAGGAGGCACAGGATGGACCAGGATGGGGAGACCCACTGGAGGCCTGGACCGAGGAGGAGGCACAGGATAAACCGGGCTGTGGGGGAGTACTGGAGTTCTGGTACTTAGGCTATTTACCCACACTTTAGGCTGAATGCCCACTTTGGCCCGGCACGGGCGGAGCGCAGGCATTGGGCGAACTGCACCCTTCCAGCGCCCTGGAGACACAGTGCGCAGAGCCGGGGCAGGATAACCTGGACTGAAAAGGCGCACTGGAGACCAGACGCGCTGAGCCAGCACAATCCGTCCTGGCTCGATGCCTGCACTCGCATGGCACTTGCGGGGGGCTGGCCTATAGCGCACCGGGCTATGCTCGCGCACTGCATAACACGGTGCCTTACCAGTACCACGCTGCCTGCTGTAAGCACGGGGAGTTGGCTCAGGTCTCCAGCCTGACTCTGCCACACTCCCCGTGTGACCCCCCCTCTCGTGCCTGTTGCGCTCCCTTGCCTCATACCAGCGCCTCTCCGCTCTCGCTGCCTCGATCTCCCACTGCGGGCGGCGATACTCCCCAGCTTGAGCCCATGGTCCTTTACCGTCCAGTATCTCCTCCCATGTCCACGAGTCCTGAACGCTCTTCTCCTGGTGCTGCTCCTTCCTCCGCTGCTTGGTCCTTTTCTGGTGGAGGATTCTGTAACGGCTGTCTGAAGAGAGAGTAGACCAAGGTGCAGCGGAGTTAGTGTTCATCTTCAGGAATGTATTAAACAACGTGAACACTATACAAAAACAAGAAAACCGACAGCCTAACAGTACTGTCAGGTGCAAACACGAAACAGAAACAATCCCCCACAAAACCCAAAGGAAAAACAGGCTCCTTATGTGTGACTCCCAATCAGCAACAACGAACGACAGCTGCGCCTGATTGGGAGCCACACACGGCCCAAAACAAAGAAATACAAAACCATAGAAAAATTAACATAGAACGCCCACCCAATGTAACACCCTGGCCTAACCAAAAATGAAGAACAAAAACCCCTCTCTATGGCCAGGGCGTTACAACAGTCTACTCTAGATTTACTGACAAACAAGGTTAACAACAGCCACTAAGGATAAGTTTAGGTGGTGGTACTGGTACTGGTGGTGTGTGTGTGTGTGGGTGGTGGTGAAAAACACTGAATGTCAGATTTTCTTGTCATGACACCTGAGATGTTTTTCCACACCAACTCAGCCTGACAGGGATGGTGGAGGGCATCAACTTGTCACATTAACAAGACATGACTACAACAATAACAGGACATGTGAGCTGTCAAGTCTCTGGCCTCACTGCTTCAAAGGAATGGCCAGCGGTGGCACAGAGGAATGGAGTGGCCTCTCTCTCTCTCTTTCTCTCTTTCTCTCTTTCTCTCTTTTTCTCTCTCTCTCTCTGTTACCTGATCCACAGCAGTGTCATGTTTGGGTGTCTATTTCTCTGGCTCAAAACAAAAACTGTCACCGGGCTAGAGTGAGAGACATAGAGAGTGGGAAAGATATCTAAAATCACACCACATCCTGGGTAACAACACTTGCTGGCTGGCCACATGTCTTTTCCTCTAGACAGGCTGCCCTGACCCCTGACCCCAGACTCTCCGGGTATGGTCTTTTTACCTCATCTGACTTTGATTGTTTGTGATCTCCATATCTGTCACGTTCACGACAGAAGTTTAACTAAGCACTAACCACTGTATGTTGACCAAGAAAACAATTGATCCGGCATGTGATCGAATAATCTATCATAGAGAGTTTATTATAGACTTATTAACAAGTGTCTCTCGGACCTGAAGTATAATTGGTCATAAGACTATAAGCAAACAAGTAATGTCCACACGGTTAAGGGAAACACTGTGTACCTTGTCTCTTCCAGTATAGAACTTATACAAGTATTGGTCCAGCTCCACCTCCTACACCTCCTAAGAGAACTACGAGGGAGAGAAAATGCACGGGTGATTGGAATGGTGCCGTGGCGGTTTTTATGTAAACTCACCTCGCCCCAACCGATCCTTGTGTGTTCAAATTGACTTTGTCTTGTGCCTTTGTTGGCTTAAGCCATCCTTTTCCATGTTCAAAATATTTAATCAGGCACTTACCAAGACATATTATCTCTATAATCTTAATGTCTGGTTTTGTTAACAATGCTGCTTTTATCAGTGGTGTTCACGTTGTTGTTCAGTTTCATTGCAGGTACACGATCAACCTCGTATCCATTGTCATTTCAACAATGTATTGATCTATTGTGTAAATAGCCATAAATTGGGCTTGATAGACGGCAATATCTCTATGACATAGTTGAAAATATTTTTTAAATGTATGGCTGTAATCCTCTTCCTATGACACTCCACTATCGGTCTCCTTTTTATTTCCCTACTCTCTTTTTCTCCACATGTATGTTGGGCCCTTTCATACTGTTTTCCAATTCCACCCTCCACGTCTCTGCAGCCCAAAGCTCCAGATGTACCAGAGGCAGCATCACACCACACATGGTCTACGATAATCTCCCTAACCTATCACAGGCACACAGTGCAGGACGTCTACCGTTACAGTGGTTGAACTCCAATCCAAAAAACAGGCACAACCCCCCCCCCCCCCCCCAGAATGCTTCACTTCATAGGTGAATTAGGCCAAAGGAACAGGGCAGCTATCTTTCCTCACAGGGCCTGTATTGGCTAACTGTCCAACTGTTTACTGTGGAGAAGGAAATACAACACTGCTAAAATGGGACTTCTGACATTCCAAAATGTCTGGGCCCTTCACTTATGGTCGCTATTACGTATAGGCCTCTCTTTGACCTGATATTTGCTTAACTGACAACTTGTATCTCACCCCCTAGAATACCAATGAAACCCCTCCTTTTGAGAGGATCCGCTCGTATTGTTTTGAGAGTCCCAGAATCCTTGTCGTTGCCCTTTGTCAACATTCCAGGCTCCTCCTGACAAAGCCTTCAACATACACAAAGAAGGGCAGGTGTGCGGTTGGTTGTGAACACTCAACATCGAAAGCAATCAGACTGGCTCCGATTGCTTGTATCTATACAAGGATGTAGGGGATTGTTTTTCCCAACAGCGAGGCTGCTATCTAGGTGAGGGCAGAGCTTTCATTAAAACTTTAGCCCACTGCAAGATTAATATGTGTAGTCTTGGGTGGTTTAATCTTCTAGTACTCTGGAGAGAAGAGATAGAAAGGGAGTGAGAGAGAGATAGAGGGAGAGATAGAGGGAGAGCGAGAGAGAGGGAGAAAGAGAGCAAGATAGAGAGACAGACAGAGACAGGGAGGGACAGAGAGCGAGATATAGAGAGAGAGAGACAGACAGAGAGAGAGAGACAGACAGAGACAGGGAGGGACAGAGAGCGAGGGAGCGAGAGAAACAGACAGAGAGAGACAGGGAGGGACAGAGAGCAAGGGAGAGAGATAAAGAGAGGGAGAGAGAGAGACAGACAGAGAGAGAGGGAGAGAGATATAGAGAGGGAGAGAGAGACAGACAGAGAGAGACAGGGAGGGACAGAGAGAGACAGGGAGAGACAGGGAGGGACAGAGAGTGAGGGAGAGAGACAGACAGACAGAGAGAGACAGGGAGAGAGAGAGCGAGGGAGGGAGAGAGATGAGGGTGGTGGTGTCACTCAAACCCTTTTAATCACAGGTTTTATAATTAAAGATGGAAAAAGAGAGGGATGAGAGAAGGAGGCCCTTATGCTCAAGTGTCAATACAACTACACAATAAGACAGTTATTTTAGGCTGAGTAAACACAGCTAATGCCACACCGTGTATAGCCTGCTGCAAGGACACACAGGTTAGATGTGTGGTCTAGCAAGCCCTCCCTGGTTAACAGACTCTGTAATTAGCAGTGGTGTAAAGTACTTAAGTAAAAATACTTGAAAGTACTACTTTTAAGTCGTTTTTTTGGGGTATCTTCACTTTACTTTTTATATTTTTGACAAATTTTCTTTTTACTTCACTACATTCCTAAAGAAAATGAAGAACTTTTTACGTCATACATTTTCCCTGACACCCAAAAGTACTCGTTATATATTGAATGCTTAGCAGGACAGGAAATGGTCTAATTCACACACTTATCAAGAGAACATCACTGGTCATCCCTACTGCCTCTGATCTGGTGGACTCACTAAACAGAGAACATCCCTGGTCATCCCTACTGCCTATGATCTGGAGGACTCACTAAACAGAGAACATCCCTGGTCATCCCTACTGCCTCTGATCTGGAGGACTCACTAAACAGAGAACATCCCTGGTCATCCCTACTGCCTCTGATCTGGAGGACTCACTAAACAGAGAACATCCCTGGTCATCCCTACTGCCTCTGATCTGGAGGACTCACTAAACAGAGAACATCCCTGGTTATCCCTACTGCCTCTGATCTGGTGGACTCACTAAACAGAGAACATCCCTGGTCAGCCCTACTGCCTATGATCTGGAGGACTCACTAAACAGAGAACAGAGAACATCCTTTGTTTGTAAGTGATGTCTGAGTGTTGGAGTACGCCCCTGGCTATCCGTAAAATAAAAATAAAATGGTTCCCTCTGGTTTGCTTAATATAAGGAATTTGAAAAGATTTATACTTTTACTTTTGATACTTAAGTATATTTTAGCAATTACATTTACTTTTGATACTTAAGTATATTTAAAACCAAATACTTTTAGACTTTTACTCAAGTAGTATTTTACTGGGTGACTTTCACTTTTACTTGAGTCATTTTCTATGAAGGTATCTTTACTTTTACTCAAGTATGACAGTTGGGTACTTTTCCTACCACGGGTCATTAGTTTGGGTGGGTGGGGCTTATGGTGGTGGGGGCTTATGGTCCCCAAAAGGCTAGGGCCGGCTCTGACTGCATGTGTAAGAATGGATGTGGGTATTCAGTTATTGTGTGACGCCCCATCAAAGTTGCCCAGCCCTGGTCTAGACGATCAGTAACGACTTCAGACTGCTGTAACGACAAGCATGACAAAGTTCTGGAGGCAAAAAGTGAACCGTTTTATTACATTAAAATGTTCCATACACACTATTTCATATTGCTTCAGACATAAGTACTTTTTTTTTTTCCCTGTTAGAATAATTCCAGTTAAACAACTCTGTAACAAAATGTAGGTACAACATTTATGAAAATATAAATCTCTCTAAACAGGTCAGTCCTGACCATACAAAGAATAAGGTAGAAACATTCATTTCCAGTACTATTTGTTTTAAACATGTACGTTATTAAAAGTCATTCAAGTTACATACAATAATACCATATACTGGTTTCCATATGGACACATTCAAATATACTCTTTAAACTGGCATTCCAATATATCAAGTGGACTCAATGTCTTAGCAAAGATAGAGAAAATGTATTATCATGGTTCAACATAATCACAGTAAAACACTCAAACCATTTGGTCATGATTAAGTAAGTACAAGCCTTAAAACAAATGGACCACTGTCAACAGAACAGTACATCAAACTAAGATCTCAACTTTCTCAAATACAATATATGATATTTCTAGATTTAGGATGTTTGCTTTGAAATATATAATAATGAAATATGTTAAAGCTTAATACTGCTACTTTACGTTCTTACGTGGGCCAACGTTTCAACTGTTGAAAAGAAATATACATACAATTAGACAGGATAGCCCTTAAAAGGTTTATAGAAAACCTAAACGCTAGTATCGACTGATGATATCCTTTCATTTCAACTCTGAATCCCTGTGACTATGTTAAACAAAGCCAAAAACCAACACCTGTTTAAAGAGCAAAGACAAACAAACGATTATCAATATGACTAATAAATAAACCCCCCAAAAAATGAGCATCGGTATCTTTAGGAACATCGTTCCCGAATATCCTTCATAGCGACCTGACGCTCACAAAAACTTGATAATCTAACACGTTTCAGTACTTTCACCACATTGTGCCTAATAACACTTTTTTTTTTCTCTCTCTCTCTCTAAATGTTAAGACAAAAGTTTTTTAGTGAAGGTAAAAGCTGTAAAACAGAAGGCTGTTTAAGGCGTGGATACGTACAGTGAGATGCTACACTATACTGAGAAATTCATGAACCGGAAACTGCAGGTAAAGTTGGACCAGCTGTTAATATGTTAATACATGTATTTATAATCTCAAACTCAACACTGCCACTAAAGTACCTTAATCCTATTTTTTTTTGTTTTTTTTAATTTTTTTTATTTTTTCTGATCATTTAAATCAATCACATTGATTATGTATGCTAAATTAGTATATGTATCTGTATATACTGTGTCTACGAATTCCCTGCAATTCTCAGTAATCTATACGAAAATAAAAGACATTTCATAAACCAGGCACTCACTTTGATTGCATTAAGCACAACATAACATTTTTTTAAGGAGTTGCACGAATTGCAGCAGCCAAAAGAGATGTGTACATACACTACCGTTCAAAAGTTTGGGGTCACTTTGAAATGTCCTTGTTGTTGAAAGAAATGCAACATTTTCTGTCCATTAAAATAACATCAAATTGATCAGAAATACAGTGTAGATATTGTTAATGTTGTAAATGACTATTGTAGCTGGAAATGGCAGATTTTTAATGGAATATCTACATACTGTAGGCGTACAGAGGCTCATTATCAGCAACAGTGAAGAGGCGACCCCCGGGATGCTGGCCTTCTAGGCAGAGTTGCACAGAAAAAGCCATATCTCAGACTGGCCAATAAAAATAAAAGATTAAAATGGGCAAAAGAACACAGGCACTGGACAGAGGAACTTTGCCTAGAAGGCCAGCATCCCGGAGTTGCCTCCTCACTGTTGACGTTGAGACTGGTGTTTTGTGGCTACTATTTAATGAAGCTGCCAGTTGAGGACTTGTGATGCATCTGTTTCTCAAACTAGACACTAATGTACTTGTCCTCTTGCTCAGTTGTGCACCGGGGCCTCCCACTCCTTTTTCTATTCTGGTTAGAGCTAGTTTTACGAAATCTTCAGTTTCTTGGAAATGTCTCGCAAGGAATAGCCTTCATTTCTCAGAACAAGAATAGACTGATGAGTTTCATTAGAAGTTCTTTGTTTCTGGCCATTTTGAGCCTGTAATCAAACCCACAAATGCTGATGCTCCAGATACTCAACTAGCCTAAATAAGTTTTATTGCTTCTTTAATCAGAACAATAGTTTTCAGCTGTGCTAACATACTTACAAAAGGGTTTTCTAATGATCAATTAGCCTTTTAAAATGATAAACTTGGATTAGCTAACACAACGTGCCATTGGAACACAGGAGTGATGGTTGCTGATAATGGGCCTCTGTGCTCCTATGTTGATAATCCAGCTACAATAGTCATTTACAACATTAACAATGTCTACACTGTATTGCTGATCAATTTCATGTGATTTTAATGGACAGAAAATGCGCTTGTCTTTCAAAAACAAGGACATTTCAAAGTGACCCCAAACTTTTGAATGGTGGTGTATATAGTTTAATGTTCAGTACGTATGATTTAATTAAACATAAATAAATACACAATTCTTAACAACGACATTATGGCTTAATGTGCACAACGCAAAGAAAGTAACACACGTACAAGGAAAATTGGTAAAGCTAACCGAAATTACTTTGGAAATGTAAAACAGAGAAATGTAAATATCGACATTGTTCTTCAAATGCAAAAGGAAATATTATGTCAAACCAATACATTAAATATATTTTATATCATATATAAAAGAAAAGTAGAACGATAAAAAACTACTTGGATTCTAACAGTCATCGTGTGAAGAAAATGAATAAGCTAACACCATATAGGTTGTAGTAATACATGACTTGAGTGCAGCGTTATAGTAGCAGCCAGCATATAGTAAACTACACAGAGGACATCTGCAGCTGAATCAGGTGGCTGTAAACAAGGGTCAACTGTAACCCCCCCCACCCCCTTCATTGCAACAGTTCACTCTTTTTGGTGGGAGTGGTGGTCTCTGGCTCCCCTGAGTCAGACACATTGATGGGGCTATCCCTGGAGAAGACCTCAGTGGACTCCCTCCACACGCAGTCGGCGATGGTCTTGAAGGTGTGGTTGCCGCACTTGGGTCTTACCTTCTGCGAGGCGTTGTTGACGATCTGCCGGCTGTTGGACGTGGCAATCTTGATCTTGAGTGCGGCGTCCACACGGTCCACCACCGTGTAGGTGCTGATGCTGCCGTCCTCGAAGCCGATGATGATGTTGAGTGCCCGCTGGGACAGGCAGAGGAAGGTGGGCGTCTTGTAGAGGGAGCATGTCCCGATGCTCTTTCCATCCGCCAGACGCATCACGATCAGGTTGGACACCACACCCGCTTCGTCATCTTCATCGCAGTTCCGGAAGCAGATGTAGACCAGATAGCGCCCGTCCCTGGATAGCTTCTGCCGCCAGATGATACCGGCGGCGTGAACAAGCCTCAGCTTCCCGCTGTGAAGGTCCAACACGTTAATGTTCTCGTCGCCTTTGGAGACAATACCCAGTTTCCCATTTGGTGAAATCTGGAAGTCTTCCAGGTTTTTGAGGAAGTTAGTAGGCAGCTGGACGCGTCTGCAGACTGACTCGTCCGCCACGCTCCATATAAACACAGTCTCTGTCGATGTAATGAAGACCACGAAGTCAGGGCAGTCGGGAATAAGCTTGAAGTTGACAATGCTAATGCCATCGTCACAGACAAACTTCTTAGAAATACTGCCTGACCAGAGGCTGACAGCGAGCAGCTTGTTTTTAGTAGTTCCCACTAGGAAGGTGTTTGCGGTGGTGATCAGTGCGTTCTGGAGGGTCACCAGTATGTTGCACACTTTGTGTCCGGTGGCCAGCCTCCAGACTCGGGAGCAGTTTTGTTCGCAGAGGGACACCACAAACTGGTCGTTGTGGGTCATCAGGAGCTGGGATATCTTCTGTCCGTTGATGCGGAAAATGTTTTCGCCAGTGGCCGTGTGCCAGATGTACTGGCTGCACTTATCATCCGACGTCACCATGAGATCCCCGGAGGAGGTCAGGACACAGTTCTCCACCAAGCCCTCGTGCTTGAAGACAGTCTCGATGAAGCCTGTGCTGAAGTTCCACTTGTGGATGGCTTCAGAGCCATCCATGGTGAACACAAAGTCTTCCCTTCCAGAAAGCTGTAAACTCTGGATCCTCTTACCTGTTTTGTCGATGTTGGACATGGCGGTGATGATGTCAATGTCCCAGACAGATAGCACTCCACTGCTGGCCACAGACAGGAGCAGGTTGTGGTGAGTGGACTTGATGAGTTTAATGATGGCCCCAGAGATCTCAATCAGGCTGGCCATGCACTGCCCGCTGTCCCTCCTCCACACAAATATGGACGACGTGTTCTCCATGGAGGCCACGATACTTTGGCCATTTTTGGAGAGGACTGCAGCCACGAAACGCTCAGCGCGCTTGGCCTTGAACTTCTCTGCCATCTTCCACAACTTGGTGTCCAGGACCTCGATGCTCTTGTCTTTGCAGATGAGGATGGAGCGCTGGTCTTCTGACAGCTCAATGCCCACCACCTCACTCTCGTCCCCCCGGCAGTCGTAATCTTCCATCAGTCTGGGGTTGGTGATCTCTTTGGTGTTCCACACTGACAGGCTCCCCTCATTATCGATCATCACCATCTGGTGAATGGTGTCCAGGACTAAGATGGACTTGACGAATCCCCCGGAAAACTCGGACGTAACCGTGGCTAGCTTGTCCCCGGTGCCCAGATGGAAGATGGACGTGGTGTTGAGATACTGACCACAGAAGGCATACATTCCATCCGGGGAGCATTGGACGCAGGTGACCTCGTACCAGCAGTGGAACTGGTAGAGGGGCCAGCCGTAGAGCAGATCGATCACATTAACGTCTTTACTGGCCTCTAGCCAGGCCAAGGCATGATGGCTGGCCAGTGTGAATCCATTGATGAAAGCCACCCCTCCTGTGATACCACAGTGCTTGGAGCCCTTGATGTCTACTTCGGACAGCAGGCAGGACTTATGGTTGTCATAAATGAGCAGCGTATTCTTGGTGGTTGCCACGACCAGGTACTTCTCATCGCTGGTTAGTCTGATCCCCAGGACAACTGAGCGGGCCGTGTCTATCTGCCGGAGGAGCTGCCTGCTCTCCACGTCCCATGTGCTGACGGACCCGTCGTCCAGGGCCACGAGGACAATGTTGGGGGCTAGGGTGGGCAGGATCTCCACTATCTGCATGTAGCTGGAGCACAGCGGCAGCCTTTCAGGGCTGTAGGTGACGTCCATGGAGGAGTGGAGGGGCACGATGGAGCAGTACTTGGGGCCGTCCTTGTCGCACTCCAGGAGGAGGTGTCGAAGCTTTGGTAGGGAGGTTACCACGGGGAGGAGCCTCTGCTGCAGCTCTGCAGAGAGGGACGCCGGGTTATTCATCACTTTGACCTTGATGCTGCGCAGCGTGGTGGCCAAGAACTTGAGCTCTTTCTCCTGGGTGTAGCTGTAAGCTACATCGATGTCGGTCAGCGCCTTCTCAAACTGCCCTATCTTGATCATGGTGTAAAGCCAACTGAAGTTCATGATGACCCCGTACATGAGGTCGTCCGTGCGGCCACTCCGAGTCAGGTGGTAGAGGAGCTCTGTCATCTTCCTGTGGTTGACGAAGAAGATGTCAGGCTCAAGGAGGTTGCACTGGAACACCCAGGGCTGCTCAGGGGTCTGCCTGTCATAGGAGTACTTCTCGGCGGATGCTTCTTTGTGGGACGGCTGCCGGGGTTGGGGGTTCTTGTGTTGGGAGATGTTGAGCGAGGCAAAGTGGTTGTTGTCGCAGTGGAAGATCTTTTTCCTGCCGCCCGACCACGCCCCCAGGAAGTACTCGGCCAGGAGGCTGTGCATCTGGTGCACATCCTCCTCATTGCTAAGATACAGCTTCTGGGCGATGAGGTGCAGATGTCTATTGGCCCACACCATCAGGGTAACGTTTCTCACCTGCCTCTCCACCAGGTACCCCTCCAGTTCCTCTTTCAGCCTCGCCACCAGGTCATAGGAGATCCTCAGCGGGTTTTTTAGATTTGAACTGACCATGATATCTCCAAGCACACTGTTATCCAGTGACAAAATATCCTCCAGCTCTACCTCCGTTAAGCCCGCCTTGGCCATGGTAATGTATCCCAGCGCCCTGAACACGAACCGCTGCCCCAGCTTGTTCTCCACAGAGTAGAAGAGCTGCTCGATGCTCTCGTGCACGGTGGAGCACAGCGAACGGTCGTCCACGTCCTTGTGCGAGCGCCAGTGTACCACCTCCCGGTAGACGAGGTTGACGAACATGGGTAGCGTGCACTTGGCCAGAGCTTCATTGACATAGATCTGCTGTCCCGAGGTCACCTTCCTCTTCAATCCCAGCAGCTGCTGCTTCAGTGTTTGACTACAGGTCTTGCGGTCACGCTGCACCAGCTCTACGTAGCGTCCTTCATCATGGATCAAACAGCGGAGCTTTTGGAGGATTCCGTGCTTGTTGGGTAATGTTGAGACAACGATGCGGACAGTGCGAGGCAGGTGGGCGGGAAGCCACCACAGCTTGCGGGCCTCGTCGGCCTCTGAGAGCTGCTCCAGTGCATCCAGGATGATGACCAGGGGCCGTTGGAAGGAGGACTCCCCAAGGAGGTTGACTAGCAACTCCGTCATCTCCTGGATCTTGTTGGGCAGGAAGTGGATCAGGCAACGGTAGTTGATGGCTATCTGCTCGCAGATGCTCTGGAGTAGGGTACGCAGGTTTGTGGCAAACTCTGAGGAGCCCACGAAGCGGACGATGACCACCGGGTCTGTCTCGGGGCCCATCTCCGTCTGGAGCCACGTGTAGGCCTGGAAATGACAAAGAGAGAGAGAGAGAAAAGAGATTTAGTCACTTTCTCAAGGATGGTTGTCTTACATGAAAGAGCTCTGTGAAGAGATGCGCAATACACAACTCAGAGAGAGAAAATATACAAGGTCATGTTTTCAATAATGGATTGCATTTATAAAACAGTTTTCAAAGCCTCAAAGCATCTCAAAGCGCGTTCCACTGTAAGGGAAGGGTTAAAAAAGCTCTGTGAAAAAAATTATATATATAGTTTTGTCGTTCATTTTGTGTTATTGTGTAATTTCTAATTAGCTCTAGCTTTTTGCAATCATTTTTACCCAATCCATATTTACTCTGTGTGACTCAGAAGACAACATAAAGCTCTACTAAGGTGGAGGGAGCTAGAATTGCTATTCGGAAAGCACTGGGCGTGATGTGATGCCAAGGTTAGAGCAGTGTACAGAGGACAGAGGTCTGCTTCAATACCAGGTATTCTGTCTCCTGGGGACATATAATTTACAAATAGAACCGCATGAATGTGAACTCAGTTTGTAGAGTTGATACATTATTCAAGAGATCCTGTGAACGTTTTAAGCTGTCCTCTCCTCGCCAAGGCCATGAGGTAAACAGAAAAACAACAAGCGAAATGTAAACATTTTCAAGAGTTAGATAGATGTAGCCTGATCCCAGATCTGAGGAGGACTGGCCAGTCAGGTGCCCAGTACATATCTCAGATATGTGAGTCTAAAAATGCCTGATCCCAGATCTGTTTGTGCTTTAGTCTACTTCATTGTCATTGTCAAGTCAAATCATGTTTTGCACGAGAATTCTATTCTGCAGGCTAAGATAGAAGTATCCAATGACTTTCCCAACATGAGAAATATTTCATGAATCAGTGTTGCTCCCTGTTTCCCTTGTTTCATACATATTTATAGTTTCATTCAATCATTCACCAAGGCCCCCTGCTGTGATTCCTAGAATCCTAGCCTAGAATCCTTCCTAGACAATAGCAGTGTGTGTGTGTGTTAGTGCGGGTGTGTGTGTGTGTGTGTGTTAGTGCGGGCGTGTGTGTTTACATGTGGGACTGGGACTGTGTGGATTCTATTGTACGTGACACACATGGCATGTAGAATCCAGGGGCCTCATTTCTGACCGTAAATGTCACACTAAATATCTGTGTGGCAACTCCAAGGAGACCAGGTCTCAGAGCTCATCATGACGGATATAGAGTTAGTGACTGTGACAGTCTGTGACAGTCTGCTCTGGTCGACAGGCTGTCAACAGATCCCTCCCTCCCTCCCTCCACAGAAGCAGCAGGGAGAAGCAAATAAAGAAAAAGGCTTTTATATCTATTATATCTAGCACTCGGATCTATGTGACAACTCTGAACAATCTATTTCACCTGTGATAAATGAACTGTCAACTGTGATATATTAGAGGTGAAGGAATCTATTATAAAGGTCAAGAAGCAGGGTAGAGTGGCGTCGGGTGACCGCACAACATGACCCTAACATGACCTGGGCAAACAGACGGCCAGTAAGTGAACAGTGACCTGCACACACACACACACACACACACACACACACACACACACACACACACTCATCTACTGCGAACACAAAGATAGGCACAAGTGCATAGTGGGTGGATGGACTCACATGCAGCAAACTAACACAGATGGATAATGCATGCGTGATGAGCAAATGGACACCCTTGCGTACTCTTACACACAGACAGACGCACTCAAGCAGACAAACACAGATAGACCCCAAAATTTACATTATCTCTCACACAAATGCCTGTTGTGATTGATAAAGCCTTTCATTTATTATTGCAACATCTAAACCAGGAAGTCCCATTAAAACCTAAAAGTCCACCCCCCCCCCCCCAACAGTACAGTCAATCACCTGTTTGGCCACCTCGGCCAGCAGCAGTGTCTTCCCCGTGCAGGGCCCACCGTAGACCACCAGGGGGCTCATCCTACTCCCTTTAAACGGCAGCAGATACTCCTGCACAAGGTCCAGCGTCTCGCTCTTATAATCGTAGAAGGCCGAGAAGTTCTTACACAGGGAGAGGTGCTGAAGGATCTCGTCGTACAGAGGGTCCGTCTCTGTGTCAAAGTTCTGCTGGACCGTGGCCTGGATGATGTCCACCATATCCTCGTAGAACTGTTTACACAAGCCTTCGACGTAGTGGCTCTCCACTTCCTGGGAGTAGCCTAGCTTCATGTCGCAGTGCGTCACAGAGGAGTAGACGCGGAGGTTGGACGAGGCCACCACAGTGGGGATAAACTCGTCTCGCACTTTTAAAAGACGTTCGTAGGCTTCCTGGTTACGCATGACGCGGTCCTCGGCGACGACGATGTCCATGTACTTGGCCATCTCCGGGAGTTTGGCGTGCCGGTCGAAGTTGGAGATCTTGCGGATATAGCAGACACACTTCTTGAGGAAGGCTGGCGTTTGTTTGCCCAAGGCAAAGTCCAATTCATCCTCCAAGGCTGGAAAATGGGAGAAAAAACAAACAAACAATCAATCAATCAATTCAAAGTTAGAACATTTTTGTCCCTGAAGAAACTTGCTATATGATGTTTCTGAGGAGTTAGGCTAATCCACACATGATTTGGAGTCTTAATATTGTTCAAAGTTATGTGAGTTATTGTTTCTGAACCCAAACTACAGGCCTAATACTTTTCTAAGTAGCTTGAAAAAGGCTAGCACTGGGTTCTGTTGTGAGCTCCTAAGCTTGTCTTCAAAACAGACTTGGGAGATTTGCGAGTCTTTAAGTAAAGCCACACAGATTCTGGCAGTCTTTTTTAGCCTGCCTTTAGTCTGCGATTAGATATGTTTCCCCTAAGCCTTGTTTGAGGAGAAAGACGGTTGATACAATCACATAACCAGCATTGCAGCCTTATCACAGCCCCCCCCCCCCCCCCCCTCAAAGAGCCAGTTCTACTGAAACTCTGCCAGCATCTCCCGTGTAGTATCGCCCACACTGCAGCGTGCTATTGAAGAGACGGTAAGAAAAGACAGAGGGAAAAGAAGGGGGAGATAAACGTTGTTTGAAGCTCGGTATAGTCAATTAACTGGCATACTGAATGTATTTTTTTCCCGTACACATAAGCATTGGCTATGCCTTTGAACAAATCAAACATAGAAATCTGCATGGTAATCAAGTAAAATGACTTTGTGCGAATTTGTCCACAGCGTATATGGCTCAGCAGGGGAACATAGTTAGAAACAATCCCCAAACTCTCCCTACATTCATTACGAAACAGGCTGCTGCTAGCAGTGTTGCTGCATTCTCTCTAGGTACAAACACCTAGCCTACAAAGAAACGCAGTGGCCACCCATGATGCCAATTTCCCACAAAACTCAACAAACATCGCACGGTACATCAGCCTAGAAAGGCTACAGAGTTATGCCAGAGAAACACCTTGCAGACACCGGGAATACTACTTACTTTCTTTATCACCCTCAAAATGGATGATAGTGTCCAATTCAGTCAGTGATGATTACATTAACCCAAAATGGAGTGACTTTTAGTGTAATTACACCCAATTTGGAACACTTTTGGAGCCCTCTAGGGCAGAACTACTTTAAATTGTAAACACAGAGAGATATTTTTTTTAGGGGCTATATCTAGTCTGCATGTGTAGGTTTATCTCTATGTTCCGTATCTGTAGAAACTCTCTGATGGTACATTAACTCATGAGGAAAACTGATTGCTACCACAAAATCATCATAATAACGACTTAAGTGATTTAACTAAAGCGTTCCCCAGTTAAATATTTTAGGAGGTCAAATGAATGCACACACACACACACACACTTTGGTTGTACAGTATAGCTCAGTAAAACAAGAAAACGCCACAACACTGAATAACACAATATACTATACTGAGATTCATGGTATAACACCATAGAAGAAGAAGAAGAGGAAGAAGAAGCCTTCATACCAGAGCAGAGGAATTTCTTGGCCTGAGGAGGCTTCATGGTGCCCTTCTCCTGGAGCTGCAGGACAGACCTACGGAAGATCCTCTTGATCTCCTCAGACACGTTTCTCCACGCCTTGTCGTTCTTCGTCTTGGCCGCACTGCTCGACTCCATCTGTAGAAGACAGGGAGGTAAAGGGACTTTTTAATGCTGAAATTCACGGACAGTTCAGCTTTTTTTGGAACATAGAGTAGATTAAACAATAAGTAACTAGCTCGATTGGTATGCTTTTGATTGTAGACGGCAGTCTTAACAAAGCCAGAGACCTACTGTATACAGCTTTGTTTTGGTAAGGCAAAAGGAAGGAACTTAAAGATAAGTTGGTAAATGGTAGAAACTGTTGAAGTTGTTTGGGCCCACGACAAATCAATGCAATATAGTGCATTATCTCCACAAGCTGAACTGGACCACGCAGACATAGTATAGAGGACATCTGTATCTGCTGATACCAATAGAACTACAGTAGATATCCTTGGAGAGCAGTGGAGGCTGCTGAGGGGAAGACGGCTCATAATAATTGCTGGAACGGAGCGAATGGAACGGCATCAAACACATAGAAACCAAGTGTTTGATGTATTTGATACCATTCCACTGATTCCGCCTCAGCCATTACCACGAGCCCGTCCTCCCCTATTAAGGTTCCACCCAACCTCCTGTGCTGGAGACAGGAAGTTAATGAGATTCACGAGACAAGGTTCCAGGATGCCAACTGTGCTGTTTTCCTCCATCAAACCTCCAACCAAGAGGAGGAGCCGCATTGAGTGACACAAGCGCTAAATGTTCAGCTAGCCAACGCGGCATGCTAAAAGCTAGTACTGTAGTGACAGGGTGACCGTCACACCGGCATGCACAAACGTTCAGCTACCCGCTACAGCGTACTTATAATCCTTAACTTAACTAACTAGCCGAGTGCTGTAGTGACAGGGTGACCGTCACACAGGCATGCACAAATCAAATCAACTCAAATCAAATGTTATTTGTCACATGCGCCCGAATACAACAGGTGTAGACCATACAGTGAAATGCTTACATACAAGCCCTTAACCAACAATGCAGTTTTAAGAAAAAGAAGTGTTAGGTAAAAAATAGTTAAAGAGCAGCAGTAAAATAACAATAGTGAGACTATATATAGAGTCAAAACAGAAGCATGGACAAACATTCCGCTACCCGTTACAGTGTACTTATAATGCTTAACTTAACTAACTAGCCGAGTGCTGTAGTTATATGGGGACTGCGACAGCTGCATGGACAGCCACAGATATGTTTACTGCTAGTGCCAACTCACAATAAGATTACAAAGCTTTTAAGAAAACACAAGGTGAATCTTTATAGGTCTCAAACTTTCCACCAAAACAACACATTCTAATGGGGGAAGCAACTTGAAGTCCAGAAGTTTTGAGAGAGCTGTTTCCAGGTGACTTTTACAGGCCAATATTACGGGTGCTTTAAAAAGCCTTTTTTTTGGGAATGTGAAGGGCATGCGTCCAAGCATAACAGTTTGCTTAGACTTAAACAGAGCAGAAAAACTCCCTTTTCCAATGTAAATATGATAGTGAACAAAGTTTTGTCTGTCCATATTTTTTAATTTCACTGACTTTGCTGATGTGGTTGTCCCACCTAGCTATCTTAATAAGATGAATGCACTAACTGTAAGTCGCTCTGGATAAGAGCGTCTGCTGAATATGGATGTTTCAGTATCTTGGGTTAGTCTCACTGAGACCTACCTACTCAGTCTTTTTCCATATGATCCAAGAGAACAGTGGAGGCTGGTGGGAAGAGCTATAGGAGGACAGTGGAATGGTATCAAACACATCACACACATGGAAACCACGTTTGACTCCGTTCCATGTCTTTCATTCCTGCCATTACGATGAGACTGTCCTCCTATAGCTCCTCCAACCAGCCTCCACTGCAAGAGAACCTGGCCACGGCCCACGGCCATTCCAGAACAACTGAGTCTGAGCACATATTCTGTAGGTTTTGAGGCAGAAGGTTTCAGATCTTACTGAGTTTTGGTAGTTCTTCAACATCTGGGCTTTGGGTTTGAGGTAGTAGGCCGGCGGCACGGAGTTCTCATCTCGACAGTACCACTCCTCCAGGATGTGCGTGTCTAGGCCCGCCTCCACCGCCGCATCCAGGATCATCTCAAACTCTGGAGCTTCCACCTCCCCCGGCACGCGGATACTGCCATACTTCTCTCCCACCAGCCCCTGGGAGGAAGAAAGAAAGACAGAGAGAGGTAGAAGGGTCATCATCATCATCATCATCATCATCACCGCTTGACTTTCTATGACTATTGGTTTTCAAGGTTTCTAGTTGCTCTCAGTCTTGGAGTATCTTTGAGGCAATTTATGATTTTCACATTAAAGTGCTCATTGAAGTGCTTACGAAAGCATCATCTGTTTCCTGTCCCTGTGTACCGGGCTATCTACCAGGCACGTGGGTGTATACACACACACACGCACACACGCACACACACACACACACACACACACACGCACACACACACCGAGGCAGAGTGAGTGGTGTGCTGAGTGTATGAGGATTGTATTGTTTTAATTGGTCTGTGTTCCCTCTCAGTGTGTGGGTAGCTGCTTTGAATGGACATTAATGGAATGGAATGAAAATAACGGGAGTATGGGTCGGTTTATCGGTCAGCGGAGGCTTCTGAGGGGAGGACGGCTCATTAATAATGTCTGGAATGGAGTAAATGGAATGGTATCAAACGGTTTTATAACCTGATGAAGACAGCTTGTCTGTCGAAACGTTGGTTATTAGGTTAATAAGCTCAGGTTTTCTACATCACTAGTCAGCACCTCACCTAAACAGGTGTTCTACTCTGCTAGCCAGCACCTCTCCTAAACAGGTGTTCTACTCTGCTAGTCAGCACCTCTCCTAAACAGGTGTTCTACTCTGCTAGCCAGCACCTCACCTAAACAGGTGTTCTACTCTGCTAGCCAGCACCTCACCTAAACAGGTGTTCTACTCTGCTAGCCAGCACCTCTCCTAAACAGGTGTTCTACTCCGCTAGCCAGCACCTCTCCTAAACAGGTGTTCTACTCTGCTAGCCAGCACCTCTCCTAAACAGGTGTTCTACTCTGCTAGCCAGCACCTCTCCTAAACAGGTGTTCTTCTCTGCTAGCCAGCACCTCTCCTAAACAGGTGTTCTACTCTGCTAGCCAGCACCTCTCCTAAACAGGTGTTCTACTCCCTCTCCTAAACAGGTGTTCTACTTCCTCTCCTAAACAGGTGTTCTACTCCGCTAGCCAGCACCTCTCCTAAACAGGTGTTCTACTCTGCTAGCCAGCACCTCACCTAAACAGGTGTTCTACTCCTCTAGCCAGCACCTCTCCTAAACAGGTGTTCTACTCTGCTAGCCAGCACCTCTCCTAAACAGGTGTTCTACTCCGCTAGCCAGCACCTCACCTAAACAGGTGTTCTACTCCTCTAGCCAGCACCTCTCCTAAACAGGTGTTCTACTCCTCTAGCCAGTACCTCTCCTAAACAGGTGTTCTACTCCTCTAGCCAGTACCTCTCCTAAACAGGTGTTCTACTCCTCTAGCCAGTACCTCTCCTAAACAGGTGTTCTACTCTGCTAGTCAGCACCTCTCCTAAACAGGTGTTCTACTCTGCTAGCCAGCACCTCTCCTAAAGAGGTGTTCTACTCTGCTAGCCAGCACCTCTCCTAAACAGGTGTTCTACTCTGCTAGCCAGCACCTCTCCTAAACAGGTGTTCTACTCTGCTAGCCAGCACCTCACCTAAACAGGTGTTCTACTCTGCTAGCCAGCACCTCTCCTAAACAGGTGTTATACTCTGCTAGCCAGCACCTCTCCTAAACAGGTGTTCTACTCCTCTAGCCAGCACCTCACCTAAACAGGTGTTCTACTCTGCTAGCCAGCACCTCTCCTAAACAGGTGTTCTACTCCTCTAGCCAGCACCTCACCTAAACAGGTGTTCTACTCTGCTAGCCAGCACCTCTCCTAAACAGGTGTTCTTCTCTGCTAGCCAGCACCTCTCCTAAACAGGTGTTATACTCTGCTAGCCAGCACCTCTCCTAAACAGGTGTTATACTCTGCTAGTCAGCACCTCTCCTAAACAGGTGTTCTACTCTGCTAGCCAGCACCTCTCCTAAACAGGTGAGTGTTTCTTTCACCCCTAGATCAAACGGTATCAAACATTCCATTACACTCCATTCCAGCCATTACTATGAGCTGCCATCTCCTCAGCAGCCTCCAGCACATGGAACAATGGAACTGTGAATGTTTGCACATATTAGATGAGGTTAAAGGTTGTTGTCAGGAATGCTATAATCTTCATCATTATCATTTTGAACAGTGACACCAGCATCATCACCACTCTCTCCCTATAATAATTTGGCCAGGGATACAAAATGATATAAAACCCAACCACTCACACATGCTTGATAGAATAATAGTGTTTTAATCACATCTGCCTACCACGCTGAAATAATCTAACTAATTATCTTCTCACTCACAACTAGAGTCGCAAAGGGAGGGGATATTACTCAAAACTTACCAGTAACTACCAGAATTTTGGTATCTTTCAAAACATTTCCAAACAAATCAAATCACATTTTATTTGTCACATGCACCTGTAACATCTGCTTCCATCTCACACTCTCAAACACATAGATCCCCTGAACGCAGCTCACTCTCCAGATCCCAATCCCCTGAATTCTGATCACCTGTTCACACTCCTCTATGTCATTATCACACACTATTTAGTTCAGTTCTTTGCACCCCATCATTGTGATGTATTGTTGGCTTTGTGACACATGTCTAGTCGGAGCGCTGTTTGTCCTGTAATCTACTCCTCCCGTGTATGATAGTTTGTCCTGCTTCACTAATGACGCCTTTTGCCTGTACGTTAGCCTATCAGATTTCCTGTTATCAACCTATTGTCTGATCTCCCGGACAACGTTGCTAGCCTTTTCCCAGCCTGTACTGTTGCCTTTTTGGACTCCCTGTGTATGACCTTCTGCCTGTCCCTGGACCCAGCTACCTGCCTCCTCCTGTGGTCCTTTACAACACCTGCGCTTGAAACCAGCTCTCTGTCTCCCATTGTGTTCATTACAGCACCGAATACAACAGGTTTAGTGTGAAATTGTGAAATCCTTACTTACAAGCCCTTAACCAACAATGAAGTTCAATAAATAGAGTTATGAAAATATTTACGAAATAAACTAAAGTAAAAAAAAAATGTAAAATCAAAAAGTAACACAAGAAAAGTACATAACAATAATGAGGCTATATACAGGGGGCTATATATCTAGTGGCCTTTTTTGGGTACGTCAGATTATCACCGATGTATGTAATGATCTCTGGCCCTCTGTGTGGCCTTATCACATGTCAAATATATTAAATAATTAAATAGGATGATTAAAAAAGGACAAAGCTTTAAAACAAAATAAATATAAACCATCAACATAGTGAATGTGGTATTTAATATGAGGGTTTCCACATGAAACCATTTATATCATTATTATTATTTATATCACTATATATATAGATTTTACACACTTATATACACTGCCTTTGGAAAGTATTCAGACCATTTACTCAATACTTTCTTGAAGCACCTTTGGCAGCAATTACAGCCTCAAGTCTTCTCGGATATGACGCTACAAGCTTGGCACGCGTGTATTTGGGGAGTTTCTCCCATTCTTCTCTGCAAATCCTCTCAAGCTCAGTTGGGTTGGACGGGGAGCATTGCTGCACAGCTATTTTCAGGTCTCTCCAGAGGTGTTCGATTGGGTTCAAGTCCGGGCTCTGACTGGGCCACTCAAGGACATTCAGAGACTTGTCCCGAAGCCACTCCTACGTTGTCTTGGCTGTGTGCTTAGGGTTGTTGTCCTGTTGGAAGGTGAACCTTCGCCCCAGTCTGAGATCCTGAGGGCTCTGGAGCAGGTTTTCATCAAGGTTCTCTCTGTACTTTGCTCCGTTCATATCTGCCTTGATCCTGACTAGTCTCCCAGTCCCTGCCGCTGAAAAACATCCCCACAGCATGATGCTGCCACAACCATGCTTCACCGTAGGGATGGTGCCAGGTTTCCTCCAGATATGATGCTTGGCATTCAGGCCAAAGAGTTCAATCTTGGTTTCATCAGACCAGAGAATCTTGTTTCTCATGGTCTGAGAGTCTTTAGGTGCCTTTTGGCAAACTCCAAGTGGGAGTCATGTGCTTTTTACTGAGGAGTGGCTTCCGTCTGGCCACTCTACCATAAAGGCCTGATTGGTGGAGTGCTGCGGAGATGGTTGACCTTCTGGAAGGTTCTCCCATCTCCACAGAGGAACTCTGGAGCTCTGTCAGAGTGACCATCAGGTTCTTGGATACCTCCCTTACCAAGGCCCTTCTCCCCTGATTGCTCAGTTTGACCAGCTCTAGGAAGACTCTTGGTGGTTCCAATGTTCTTTAATTTAAGAATGATGGAGGCCACTGTGTTCTTTGGGACCTTCAATGCTGCAGACATGTTTGGCACCCTTCCCCACATCTGTGCCTTGACCCAATCCTGTCTCGGAGCTCTACA
>NC_138297.1:9960000-10007500 GCF_965601325.2 Salmo salar
CAAATATCCCGAACCAACAGGTCCCGAGCCAACAGGTCCCAAACCAACAGGTCCCGAGCCAACAGGTCCCGAGCCAACAGGTCCCGAGCCAACAGGTCCCGAGCCAACAGGTCCCGAGCCAACAGGTCCCGAGCCAACAGGTCCCGAACCAACAGGTCCCGAGCCAACAGGTCCCGAACCAACAGGTCCCGAGCCAACAGGTCCCGAGCCAACAGGTCCCGAACCAACAGGTCCCGAACCAACAGGTCCCGAGCCAACAGGTCCCGAACCAACAGATCCCGAGCCAACAGGTCCCGAACCAACAGGTCCCGAACCAACAGGTCCCAAACCAACAGGTCCCAAACCAACAGGTCCCGAACCAACAACCTGTTGAAACTGGACATACCGAACTGAGAGCAGAAAGTCTTAAATAATTTGATGCATGGATGGATGGATGGATGGATGGGTGGATGGATGGATGGATGGATGGGTGGATGGGTGGATGGATGGATGGGTGGATGGATGGGTGGATGGATGGATGGATGGGTGGATGGGTGGGTGGGTGGATGGGTGGATGGATGGATGGATGGATGGGTGGATGGATGGATGGATGGATGGGTGGGTGGATGGATGGATGGATGGGTGGATGGATGGGGGTGGATGGATGGATGGATGGATGGATGGATGGATGGATGGATGGATGGATGGGTGGATGGGTGGATGGATTGGTGGATGGGTGACTGGACATACAGACAGACAGAAGAAGGAACATCCATCTAGTCAACAAACTACCATGTTACAACACAAACTCAAAACAGTCAAATTAACATCTCAACGTTGTGTAATGAACAGGGTGGTTATGAAGGCTTATAAAGGATCATTTACGTGTCATAATACCCACAACAAAACATGGGCCTGCGGACGTCTGGAGACAGTCCTCTAGTAACTTCATCCTGAGACGCTGCAGATCTGGACTGTCCCACTCCTCTGGGTCCATCCCCCAGTACAGGTCCACCACCTACAAAGGACAAATGAACAATACGCATTCCATAAATAATGAATACATTACATATACAGTAAACATTAAGTTTCCTGTTCACAAGGTCAAAGGTCCTAGTACCAGTAATCATTTGGACCAATCAGTTGTAGTGTAGATTAGGTTCATATAGACATATTCCCATCCAGACAGTTGTATTGCACAGAAAACGGCCCATAGAAGAAAAGGGAAAAGAATAGCTATGTTTTCCAACAGCAGACTTAGAGCACGGACCAAGCAGGAGGTTTCCCCCCCCCCCCCACACACACACACACACACACACACACACACACACACACACACACACACACACACACACACACACACACAGAACAGTGCCCACCTGGCTGTCAAACTATCTCACTATGTCTGAGATACCACTCTGTCACTAGGGGCAATGAGGACAGGCAGAATGGAGAGCGACAGAAGGCCTCTGTGTGTGTGTGTGTGTGTGTGTGTGTGTGTGTGTGTGAGTGTGTGTGTGTGTGTGTGTGTGTGTGTGTGTGTGTGTGTGTGTGTGTGTGTGTACCTGTGTTGGCTTCGACAGGGGGGAGATCTCCTGACACATTTGTCAAAACCAGTGTAGCTAGCGCATATAATTCTAAGTGCAAACACGCCGCAGGGGAAATCTCCTCTGGATTGAGAGAATGAAAGAGAGAGCCACATAAACGAGTGTGTGCATGCCAAGTTGCTGCTGTCGCCACCCCTTGGAAGCAGGACAAACCCAGCCTCTGAGAGCATGCTAGACTCTCTGGCTTTCCTCTGTTGGCCTGCATTTCCCAGGGTTCCCTCTGTTGGCCCTGGGTTCCCTCTGTTGGCCTACATTTCCCAGGGTTCCCTCTGTTGGCCCTGAGTTCCCTCTGTTGGCCTACCTTTTCAAAGGTTCCCTTATTTGGCCCTGGGTTCCCTCTGTTGGCCTACATTTCCCAGGGTTCCCTCTGTTGGCCTGCATTCATAGGTGCAGTATGGGTACACTTTAACGATGAGTAATGGTTATTAGGGATGTTTGCTCGTTACATGTGAAGACAAGGAAATAGGTCGGAGAGTAAAATGGGAGTTCTTAGGGTGCAACTCAATATGAGGAAGGTGTTCCTAATGTTTGGTAACCTCAGTGTAGTCTACCAGTCTAACTGTCTATCCACCATTCATAGTAACAATATAGTCTACCAGTCTAACTGTCTATCCACCATTCATAGTAACAATATAGTCTACCAGTCTTTCTATCCACCATTCATAGTGACAATATAGTCTACTAGTCTAACTGTCTATCCACCATTCATAGTAACAATATAGTCTACCAGTCTAACTGTCTATCCACCATTCATAGTAACAATATAGTCTACCAGTCTTTCTATCCACCATTCATAGTGACAATATAGTCTACCAGTCTAACTGTCTATCCACCATTCATAGTAACAATATAGTCTACCAGTCTTTCTATCCACCATTCATAGTGACAATATAGTCTACTAGTCTAACTGTCTATCCACCATTCATAGTGACAATATAGTCTACCAGTCTAACTGTCTATCCACCATTCATAGTAACAATATAGTCTACCAGTCTGTCTATCCACCATTCATAGTGACAATATAGTCTACCAGTCTAACTGTCTATCCACCATTCATAGTAACAATATAGTCTACCAGTCTTTCTATCCACCATTCATAGTGACAATATAGTCTACCAGTCTAACTGTCTATCCACCATTCATAGTGACAATATAGTCTACCAGTCTGTCTATCCACCATTCATAGTAACAATATAGTCTACCAGTCTTTCTATCCACCATTCATAGTGACAATATAGTCTACTAGTCTAACTGTCTATCCACCATTCATAGTGACAATATAGTCTACCAGTCTGTCTATCCACCATTCATAGTAACAATATAGTCTACCAGTCTTTCTATCCACCATTCATAGTGACAATATAGTCTACCAGTCTAACTGTCTATCCACCATTCATAGTAACAATATAGTCTACCAGTCTTTCTATCCACCATTAATAGTGACAATATAGTCTACCAGTCTGTCTATCCACCATTCATAGTGACAATATAGTCTACCAGTCTGTCTGTCTATCCTGTCCTCTATCCACCATTCATAGTGACAATATAGTCTACCAGTCTGTCTGTCTATCCTGTCCTCTATCCACCATTCATAGTGACAATATAGTCTACCAGTCTGTCTATCCACCATTCATAGTGACAATATAGTCTACCAGTCTGTCTGTCTATCCTGTCCTCTATCCACCATTCATAGTGACAATATAGTCTACCAGTCTGTCTGTCTATCCTGTCCTCTATCCACCATTCATAGTGACAATATAGTCTACCAGTCTTTCTATCCACCATTCATAGTGACAATATAGTCTACCAGTCTGTCTGTCTATCCTGTCCTCTATCCACCATTCATAGTGACAATATAGTCTACCAGTCTTTCTATCCACCATTCATAGTGAGAATATAGTCTACCAGTCTGTCTGTCTATCCTGTTCTCTATCCACCATTCATAATAAGAATATAGTCTACCAGTCTGTCTGTCTATCCTGTCCTCTATCCACCATTCATAGTGACAACAGTGGTCGGTGAATCGTTTGTCCAGGTCTCCAATAGGCTAACATTCCACACATAAATTCTAAGCTCATTCAAAGCTGCACCAATGTTCAATATGAATCCACAAGAACCAATAGGAATAGCAGATAGGCATGGAAGAGGCCAGGTGCATCATTGTGCATGAAAGAACAGTGACGTCACGCAGCTCAAAAAAGCGCCCCTATTAATCTTGTTTAGGGACAGTACAAACATCCTTCCCTAGACTAGCCTACAACACCACAATACAATGATTAAATGCATTATTGTTTTCAAGTCAGTACAAAATGCTACTCTAGGCTGCAGTGAAAATGTGATTTGAATAATGGGTGCAAAAACCAAATTATAATATAACTCCAGTCATTCCATTTAGAAAGGTCTAGAAAGGCAGAGTAGCAAGCCAGTCTGGATGTATTTTTACTTCTGATACGGAGATGTGCTGTCTGTTGCAGATCATCATTCTCCCAAGTCATCCTATAATAATGTGGCCACATATTCTCTCAGCAGGCCCAGTTATTCAGGAAATCTTAACACGCGCTCTGTCTCCTCTCCAATCCCAGCGGCTTCATGCTTCATTCATCTAGAGTCTAACGTTTCAATATTGTCTAAATATTTGTCCTTTCACTTTTAAAATGTGTTACCTTTTATATGTGGCATGAACACAACCAGGCGGTCACAATGTTTTAATCTAATTAGGCTACTTCAAAGGTCTCCTGTAGGCTGCCTGCGAACGTTCCTCCACAATATCAGTCCAGCATCCAAACTGTGTAGCAGCCATTTGATGAATGGAAAGAGAAATGTGTTTGGAGATTCTTAAGCCAGGCCTTTGATACTGGGTAAGCCTACAAGGTAGGGAGGGATGTGTTTTCTGTTTGTCTAGATTGACAGTCTATTGTGGTGTTGTTGAAAACGCAAACCCATGATACTATATATTGAAGAGTCCAACGTCACTATGGTGTGTTTATTGGTTGTATGGTGCGTTGGCATAGAAACCTGTTGTTGGATTTTTTGTTGTTGCATATATTTAATATAATTAGAAATATTGCATCAAAATGTTTAAACTCAGATTTCCCCCTAGCTGATCATTGTCTGCAGACGGCTCTGATCGTAGTGTGATGAAACAGGCAGGGAGAGTGAGCTCGTCTGTGGTGGTTCGGTGAACTCTCAGCCTTCTGGCCAGTAGCCCTGCGTGACATCGACTCTGACACATAAAAGCATGCTGAAGTGATTGTCACGTCCTGACCTTAGAAAGATGTTATTTTCTATGGTAGAGTAGGTCAGGGCGTGACAGGGTTTTTTTTCTAGTTTAGTTTTTCTATGTTGTCAGGTTCTAGTTTTGTATTTCTATGTTGGGTTTTGTTTGGGATGATCTCCAATTAGAGGCAGCTGGTCCTCGTTATCTCTAATTGGAGATCATACTTAAGTAGGGTTTTTTTCAACCTGGGTTTGTGGGAGATTGTTTTTGAGTACGTGTATGTTAACTCTGCGTCACGGTTTGTTGTTTTTGTTCATTCAGTTTATTGTATATTGTATTGCATAGTTTCACAGTGTAAATAAAATGTGGAACGACACACACGCTGCACTTTGGTCCGCTCCTCCTTATGACAACCGTGACAGTGATAAAGTCAATATCCACTTTTATAAATCCAGGGTCGCTACCGAATCATTGGTCACTACAGTTATTGTTATTTGTGGTTGTAAACGTTATTTTGAATTCTATGAGGGCGGAGGATGCACAGTACAAGGGGATGGTCATGTGAAAGTATTTTCAATAAACTATCCCTTAGGTGTTTTCAGGTATCAACTGTCCTTCGACCCTGTCCTTCGACCCATTTCATCTCACTGTTGAGTACTTGTCGGTGGAGCAACAGAGAACAGGGCGGAGAAGCCAGAACGATTTACGATTTATCAGCTCAGGATTACCATCATGGTCAGCAGGCTTGTCAGAAAGCCAAGCAAAGGAGGAAACAGTCACTTTGACTGACACATTGACAGTGAGCATAACAGAACTGACAGGCCTAATAATCCCCTGCAAATGGAGTGTGGGTGGGGCCTTCTGTTTGACTGACAGCTCTCTGGGGAGCTATCTTCCACATGATTGGCTGGAGTCTAGCCCGTGTTCATTGACTGGGTTGTAGAGGACATGCAGGCTAGGAGCAGTACAGCTGGGGAGAGAGAACAATCAGTTAGCAGTTTAAAAACCTCATAAAACTTATTCGGGATCAATGTCCCTTCCACGGGATGGTTGAGCTAATGTAGGCTAATGTGATTAGCATGAGGTTGTAAGTAACAAGAACATTTCCCAGGACATAGACATATCTGATATTGGCAGAAAGCTTAAATTCCTGTTAATCTAACTGCACTGTCCAATTTACACTAGCTATTACAGTGTGAGAATACCATGCTATTGTTTGAGGAGAGTGCACAATTTTGAACATGAAAAGTTATTAATAAACAAATTAGGCACATTTGGGCAGTCTTGATACAAATGTTTGAACAGAAATGCAATGGTTCATTGGATCAGTCTAACACTTTGCACATTCGCTGCTGCCATCTAGTGGCCAAAATCTAAATTGCACCTGGGCTGGAATCATACATTATTGCCTTTCTCTTGCACTTCAAAGATGATGGTACAAAAAAATACAAAAGAACAGTTGTTTTTTTCTTTGTATTATCTTTTACCAGATCTATTGTGTTATATTCTCCTACATTCCTTTCACGTTTACACAAACTTTCAGTGTTCCCTTTCAAATGGTACCAAGAATATGCATATCCTTGCTTCAGGGCCTGAGCTACAGGCAGTTAGATTTGGGTATGTCATTTTAGGCGAAAATTGAAAAAAAGGGGTGGATCTTTAACTGCTAACCAACTCCATACCTTGCACCCCTGGCTGGTGCCCTGCAAGGCATGTCAAGAAGGCGGAGGTGAAATGGTAGTCTAATAATCTTCCACACTGGTGGAAAAGTGAATTCCAGCTGACCAATTGTTAGGTTTAGGTTTCACTCAAGTTGACTTTACACAACAGTTACACCTACGTTATTACATACTATCTGTCTGTACATTCTCAGAAATATGGGTACGGTTAGGGTACAGTACTGTTAACCTGGGTTACAAAAGATCAAAATACACATCATGTACCTTCAGAGGTACACATATGATCTCACATGGTACTGTCTTTTTAGGGTACTTTGTTACCCACTATTTTGAATAGCTTGGTGGGGGGGGGGGGTGGCATTCAGTTAGTTATTTTTGGCCACCCATTAGTGGAAGTGTTGTACCAGTTTAAGTGGTCTATGGTTATGCTTATTCAAGTTCGAGCATGCCCGCTGCTATGTGATCCATGCAGTGCTCACAATTAGTTCTTCACTTCTGTTTTCTAATAGTTTATAATTCTAAACTTGGTGAAAAGGGAATGTGAACAAGATCAAATAAGGAACATGGCATTCTCTCGCCTTCTGCTTGCAGGCCTGCTTCTGCCCATGTCAAAGGCCTGCTTCTGCCCATGTTAAAGGCCTGCTTCTGCCCATGTTAAAGGACTGCTTCTGCCCATGTTAAAGTCCTGCTTCTGCCCATGTCAAAGGCCTGCTTCTGCCCATGTCAAAGGCCTGCTTCTGCCCATGTTAAAGTCCTGCTTCTGCCCATGTTAAAGGCCTGCTTCTGCCCATGTTAAAGGCCTGCTTCTGCCCATGTTAAAGGCCTGCTTCTGCCCATGTTAAAGGCCTGCTTCTGCCCATGTTAAAGTCCTGCTTCTGCCCATGTTAAAGGCCTGCTTCTGCCCATGTTAAAGTCCTGCTTCTGCCCATGTTAAAGGCCTGCTTCTGCCCATGTTAAAGGCCTGCTTCTGCCCATGTTAAAGTCCTGCTTCTGCCCATGTTAAAGGCCTGCTTCTGCCCATGTTAAAGGCCTGCTTCTGCCCATGTTAAAGTCCTGCTTCTGCCCATGTTAAAGGCCTGCTTCTGCCCATGTTAAAGTCCTGCTTCTGCCCATGTTAAAGGCCTGCTTCTGCCCATGTTAAAGGCCTGCTTCTGCCCATGTTAAAGTCCTGCTTCTGCCCATGTTAAAGGCCTGCTTCTGCCCATGTTAAAGTCCTGCTTCTGCCCATGTTAAAGTCCTGCTTCTGCCCATGTTAAAGTCCTGCTTCTGCCCATGTTAAAGGCCTGCTCCTACCCATAGCAAGCAACACAGTGCTGGGCGTGGCCCAGTGAGAGGTGCTTTTCACCCACTGGTGCTGGGTCACATTTGTTCATTTGTGGTCAGTTTTGGTATGTACGCACGCACGCACGCACGCACACACACACACACACACACACACACACACACACACACACACACACACACGTTATTATGATGCAGTACAAAGAAATGTGCACTCTATTCACAGTGGTCTATTTCTAGGGGCATGAGTTTCAAGTTGAAGTTTTAAGTTTGGGGAAGCTTACAATTTATCCGACCATTTCTACCGATCTGCGTACCAGTTATGATTTTCATATGCAGATTTTCGTGGAACAGTTTCATTTCAAAAATACAATTTTTGTTTCTCAAAATAATTTTCACTTAATAATACATATCGGAATTAAAATGATCAAATGTAAAAGTTAAAATGCCACTAATATGAGAGATCTGCCATATGAGCCTCTGTCATATGGACACATTGATTCACGGTGAGCCACTAGCAGCTAAAGAAATGAGATACAGTCTCTAGATTCTAGACCAATGTAGCAGTAAGATACATAAATACATAAAATTCATAAAGCTGACAAATAAAAACGGAAAATATCCTGATGAAAATGCCTGTTTTTCATTACTCCATAGATACTCCGCCTGTCTGCCTCCCTTTTGATCGGTCTGGGTCCCTCAGAGTTTCCTGCGCCAGGGAGCTCTGGACAGACAAAGCTGTTTTTGCGCAAATGAAAATGTGTTCAGGTATTTTAGGACATTTCCACTGGATATGCAGGATTCTCAGAGCATGATAGTTTTCTCTTTTTCGCCTGGGCCTGATGATTATCGAGGGGGAGAGTGTTGGAAAGATCTTCCAAATACTGTGAGGAAATATTATCCATCACAATGGATACTTTATTTTTTTTTCATTGCTCACATGGAGCACTTCAAACCAAATACAATGAAATAATGTACAAAACTCATAAATGATGGTGTGAAATATCAAAACTTGTTTCACAAAAGTGTAGCGGGCTGTGCGAACAACGTTTCCACTCTGACTTCACAGTAAATGACTGTAGGCCTAATTAACACATGAATTAACAGAAATGTATGTAACCAAATGACGGGGATTAGTGGTTCTTTTACTACGGGTGACATGTGTAACGGGGAATTTATCAACAATAAACAATCAAAGGGCAAACAATTAACACAATAAAATAACGAATGCGGAAGAATTGGTGGGAGACAGCTCAGCTTTTTCTGGAGAGAGCCAATATCTTCACCACCCAATCCCGTTCTTCTTGTCTCAACATTTCAAAATGATACTGAAGACACATTATAGTCACACATATTTTAGATGCTTTTTCCACTGACAGTCGCATCTCGATAAGCAGCTAGGACTATTACCACGCACACTGTCCGAATCACGGGCTTCCCAACTAGGGCGTGTAGACCTACACGCTTTTTGATTTGAAACAACCCACAGCTTTAAAAGAAGCTTAACATCGTCTGTGGCTAAGTCATACTCTCTGAGGAAGTATTCTGAATGATTTTCTTTATTTTCTGTATAGACAGGAGTAATTATATCATTTAGTCAAATTAGTTTCTATTTACACCTCCCTACTCAAAACATCTTCCTGCAGCTATGTAGAGAAGATACATCATTTTTTTTACTTAAAAGGAATAAAAGTCATTGTGGTTGTACCCTAAATAAAGCAAATGTGCACCTTTTGCCTCTTTTAAGGTACGGACTGCAAGGGCTCAATTATGTCCAGTACCTTTAACTAATGGTGCAATGGACGTACCTTACAGGGTACCGCTACAGTGACAAGTGTTTATACCCCTTTACGTTGCCATTGACTACCTTTTTTTCTAACAGTGTACTGTGTTGTTCCATGAAAAGGTTACACTCAATAGTATTTTATTCGCTTCGCGCAATAATCAAATGTGTAGTGTAATAGCCACACAACGAAGACAAATCCTACAATCAAAGCCTACTGTGATAAACAGCACAACCAACGCCAAAAAAAAAACCGGGACAAAATTAATCCATCAAGACATATTAGGTACACTAATAAACTGCATCACTTAATATCATGAAACCCCTCAATACAACACCAATTCAATAATGGACTCAGACTCTTTATTTGGCATGGGGGGGGGCTCATGAGCTCATAACACCCCTGTGTTGATGGGAGAATGGAGAGGTGTAACAGGACATTGTACGGCAGGCGGGGGATTCAACAGAGGCCCAGTAATTAAACTCAAATGAAGACATTAGTCATCTCGTTCTCCCACCGCCGCAGGGGAGGCCACCGCGCTAATTTAATACCCCCCTCCCCTCCCCTCCCACTCCAACCCACAGACTCTGATGTGTGGCTCGGAGCGAAGAAGGGAATGGATAGATAGAGATGGAGGGACGAGGAGGAGGAGGAGGAGGGAGGAAAACATAGTGTCACTTTCTCCAGGAGTTCAGAGAGTTGGTAGAGGTGTTTGGATAGGGGGATTAGGACGAAGCGGTGAATGAAAGAGAGAATCCTGTATACTGTAGATGGAGAATGTTCCACATTGGCTTTTGGTTTCAATCATTCTGCAGAGTTCTTATTTCTCGGTCACTTTCCTGCTCACCGTGCCTCCTCCCTCCACTTCTCTCTCTCTGTCATATCTCTAGTCCTCAATGTCCATCTCCTCGCCATTAGCCATAATGATAATAATGACTTATATTTCATTGTATAGTACCTTTCAGATCTCAAGGAAGGTTTACACAGTGAAGACATCATAGGAAAGCACCAATACATCTCTCCCGTACAGGGTTGTAAAATTCCGGAAACTTTCAATAAATTCCCAGGTTTTCCAGAAATCCTGTTTGGAGGATCCTGAATTTCCTGCTTATTCCCTCCTGATTCTGGGAATTCTTAAACCGGATTTATTGAATGTTTTTTTGCCACCGTACCCCTGTATCTCTCTCTCTCTCCATCCTTCTTTCCATCCCCTTCTTTCTCTCTTCCTCCCTCCATCCCTCTCTCTCCATCTCTCCATCCCTCTGTGGTAGGAGGGGTTGTGGCAGCTTACATAAGAGGCTGAGGCAACTTCAGTTAAGCAGCTTGCTATTACCCTTGAAAGACGTTTGCTCGCAGCAGGTCAAGTGCAAAATAAGCCATTTTTTTTATAGGATGTTAGACTATTAGAACTGAGGATTAGGCCCCCATATATGGAAGGAAAGGGTACGAAATCAAGCAGAAAATATGAAAAGAACAACCAGCAGAATCCCTCTGAGGCAAAATAACACTGAAAAAGAAATGCCACCTCCAGAAATACAGTTCATATCTAATGACTGTTGATCTACCAATTACCAACGCAACAATAGTGTGGTGTATTTTACTAAGCATGCGATTTAATATTATAACCCTCGTATCAATGTGAGCTACAATTAACTCATCTGCTCTTACATCTAAATCAACAACAAACCCGCTTCAGTGTGAAAATAAAAACATTTCATCACAGCTGGAGACACTCTTAACATCCCACAAGACACCTGGAGGGAGATGGGAGGTAGAAAACGACAAAATATCTCTCAATTACCCATTCCGGCTCAGACAGCCGCTAATGTTACAGATCCAACTATTTGCCAGTCGCTGACACTTAGGGCCAATTAAAGGTAAGCCCCTGACGTTTTGGCTCACCCACGGGTGAAGTTCATCATGTTAAGGTCCAGAATGAAGATGTAAGTGCAGGAAAGACATGGTTTTAGCGTATTATAATGATGAAGGTGGAAAGGAAAGGGGCTGGTTTTGAATTGTCTGGGTGCTAAGTGGCTGTATAATTGGAGGACGGCAGCCACTCTTCCTTTTGAGTTTTAGTGGAGGACTGGGGAGAGGAGAGGTGTTATAGCAGTCAGGAAGGGACACCAGAAAGGTGAACGGAGACGCTGGTGCAATGCCAAGAGATGAGAGATTGGGAGGGAGGGATGGAGAGAGAAACAGAGAGAGAGAGACAGAGAGAGAGACAGACAGAGAGAAAGAGAGTGAGAGAGAGAGCGAGAGAGAGAGAAAGAGAGAGAGTGAGAGAGAAAGAGAGTGAGAGAGAGAGACAGAGAGACAGAGAGAGAGAGAGAATGAGAGAGAGAAACAGAGAGAGAGAGAGAGAGAGAGAGAGAGACAGAGAGGTGTACAATATACAGTACGTGACTATCCACATTAAATTTCAGTTCTGCTTTCTACTACCTACTTAACAAGTTTTCACCAACCCCGTCTCTTAGAGGTGCAACATTTTATTTAGCATAACTGAAAATCTGTTGGTTAACAAGGGCATGTTAAGGAAGACGAGGAAACTGCACCTTTTCTGTCTTACAGCGTTTGATCCTAGAATTGTGTTTGTTTTGTGTTTGAAAGCACTAAAAGAATTATACTAAAATTACCCTCGGAACAACAAAGTAGGTCTGCATATCAAGCCTACAGCTTAGCAGGTTTGAGGAAAGATACATTGTTGACGTGCTTTCTTCTTTAGGAAACACTTTGAGAGGCTTAAATAATTCTGAAAACACAGCTCAGCTCTGAAAGTGTTTTTTTTCTGAAGCCGTCGCCTTGTGTGGAGGATATATTCCCACTCTCGGGTTTTTGACAAAGCTAAAATGACAAGTTTATTTCCTCTACTTCAAAAGCCACTGCATCACAGAGTGCCTAAATAGTCAACACAATCTGAAATCGAGTTTCACCTCGTCTGTCTCTCTCTCCTCAGTAGCTGGTATTGTTAGAGACGTTTGACTGACAGCCGTTAAACAATATCCCACAACTGTAGCAGGACAGCTGCTATTGTAATTGTCATCTCTTGTGGTGACGGGAGTGTGTGTGTTTTGATGTGTGTGTGTGTGACGGATGTGTTTAATTGTGTGTGTGTTTGCGTGTTTGATGAGTTTGTGTGTTTCTGTGTGTGTGTGTGTGTGTGTGTGTGTGTGTGTGTGTGTGTGTGTGTGTGTGTGTGTGTGTGTGTGTGTGTGTGTGTGTGTGTGATGTGTGTGTGTGTGTGTGTGTGATGTGTGTAAGTGTGTGTGTGTGTGTGTGTGTGTGTGTGTGTGTGTGTGTAACTGTGGACCTACAGATATTAGCACTTTTATCAAAACAAATGTTTACTGTATCAAACAGTTATTTTACTGAATCAAACAGTTATTTTACTGAATCAAACAGTTATTTTACTGAATCAAACAGTTATTTTACTGAATCAAACAGTTATTTTACTGAATCAAACAGTTATTTTACTGAATCAAACAGTTATTTTACTGTATCAGTGTAAAATCACAAATGGAGTGTTGCATAGAAGGCCGATCTCTATTTCTTTATAGCATATCAAATCAAATCACCTTTTATTTGTCACATGCTTTTCAAACAACTGGTGTAGACTAACAGTGAAATACTTACTAACGGGCCCCAACAATGAAAAACAAGATGAGAAATAGTAGAAAATAGAAACAGTTTAATTATAAACTGGGTGGTTTAAGCCCTGAATGCTGATTGGCTGACATCCGTGGTAGATCAGACCATATACCACAGGTATGACAAAACATTCATTTTTACTGCTCTAATTACATTGGCAACCAGTTTATAATAGCAATAAGGCACCTCAGGGGTTTGTGGTATATGGCCAATATACCACGGTTAAGGGCTGTATCCGGTCACTTTGCCCCCTTTTCTGATTTTCTTTATTTTTGATGTTTGATACTGAATGTTATTAGATCTTCAACAAAAACCTAAAATTAGATAAAGGAAACCTGAGTTTACAAATAACAAAAAAATGGATGCTTATTTTATTTATTTAATTAACAAGGTGAATTTCCCACTTTCACTCAATGACTGGTTGTTCCACCTTTAGATCCAATGATTCCAACCCAACACTTCCTGTAGTTGTTGATCAGTCTCTCACATTGCTGTGGAGGAATTTTGGCCTATTCTTGCACGCAGAACTACTTAAACTCAGGGACATTTGTGGGTTTTCAAAGATGAACTGCTCGTTTCAAGTCCTGCCACAACATCTCAAATGGGATTATTAGGTCTGGATTTTGACTAGGCCATTCCAAAACTTCAATTGTGTTGCTTTTTAACCATTTTCATGTAGACTTGATTGTGTGTTTTGGATCAATGTCTTGCTGCATGACCAACCTGCGTTTCAGCATCAGCTCACAGACGGATGGCCTGCTATTCTCCTGTAGAATTCTCTGATATAGAGCGAATTCATGGTTCCTTCTATTAAGACAAGTCGTCCAGGTCCTGAGGCAGCAAAGCATCCCCAAACCATCCCACTACCTCCACCATGCTACTGAACCACCACCAGGTTCTTACTGTGCAATGCAGTGTTTGGTTTTCACCAGACATAATGGGACCCATCTCGTCCAAAAAGTTGACTCCAGTTTGGCAAAAAGCACCTGGATGATCATCAAGACTCTCGGGAAGAATGTTCTATCGACAGATTAGTCAAAAGTATAACTTTTTGAATGACATGGGTCCCATCATGCCTAGCAAAAACCAAACACTAGAATGGAAATACGTTCTAGACCATCTGATTTGTCCCAGAAACCGATGTGGTTTGGCCAGAGACATTGGCTTTGATACTCTGATTGGTTCGAGATGATCCAATCGCTGATAACTTTGTTTTGTACAACACCCCTCATTTTTTTTGACATCACCACAAAGGACTTAAAAGACGACAGTCTCAGACTGAGGTAAGTAGCGAACATAGAGCAGTGGATGAATTCAGTTTGAGTCATCAGGCAAATGCACTTGACTACCTGCATCAGATATGTTCTTGCTGGTCTGGAACAAAAGCCAGCACAACCTATTATTGTAATGTTTTCCTGAGAAGAGGCCCTGTGATTTACTTAGGTGTCAATCAACGACAACCCTAGTAATTCACCAAAAACACACCCAATTCTTCAGGACACTCAATGTTTAGTGAGCTGTTGACTATCGAACCATACAGTCCTAGCAGGTCATTTGCATTAAGTCATGCTGGTGCCGCTTCGGGAACCGTTTCCGAGGTCACTCGGCCCCACAAAGCATCACATTTCGGATATCAAAGGGAAAAGCTTGACAAATCATTCAAGAACAATCTCAGAAAAATCGGACCGCGACTTTACTCCAGGGGCTCTCCTGGATTTGTTTAACAAACATCTTTTGATAAAATCTCTCTGCGCAGTACCACAGCAGCCATTTGCAATGTAAATCATCCCAGATCGGTGAGAGCCATGGGAAAAATGGGGCTAATTCATTCATGGTAGGGAGAAACAACAAAGGAAAGAGACACACACACACACACACACACACACACACACACACACACACACACACACACACACACACACACACACACACACACACACACACACACTCACACACACACACACACACACACACACACACACACACACACACACACACACACACACACACACACACACACACACACACACACACACACACACACACACACACACACACACACACACAGTCTTATCAAAGAGAGATATCCTGCAGCATTCACCATCCTTCCTTATCTCTACTGCCCTTCTGTCTGCCTTAAAGAGACAGAGCCCCTGTGTGCAGCTCGCTCGTGGGACCCTTCAAGGCATGTTGCTGAGTTTGCGTCTGCTTTCATCATTGGGCCAGACAAGACAGCGATTTAAATAATATTAAACCTCTTTTCGATCAATATTGAAAGCGTGGTTTGAGGGGATATTAGTGGTGCGCGGGTCAGCTGTTTGTTTGCCAGCAATTTCTAATAACCCACCCGCAGCCACCTGACTAGATGTGATAAAGTGACAATCAGAGGGCTGCACCCAACCCTAACCTGCGAATGTAGAACATGCGCTGTAGGCTACAGTCGGAGATGGCGTAATGATGTTTTGACAGGGAGGGCATTTTTCTTTTTTGCCTAATTTGGATATGTTTCTGCCAATAATTTCCTACATTTTGGTGCGCTATTTGATAGTCAACTTGTCTATAATTAGGGATTGATCGAAATTTATAAAATGGATACGTGTAGGCTGAGATACAACGTCCTATAGCCCATCGATCAGAGGCTGAGGTACAACCTCCTATAGCCCATCGATCAGAGGCTGATACAACCTCCTATAGCCCATCGATCAGAGGCTGAGGTACAACCTCCTATAGCCCATCGATCAGTGAGTGATACAACCTCCTATAGCCCATCGATCAGAGGCTGAGGTACAACCTCCTATAGCCCATCGATCAGAGACTGATACAACCTCCTATAGCCCATCGATCAGAGGCTGAGGTACAACCTCCTATAGCTCATCGATCAGAGGCTGATACAACCTCCTATAGCCCATGGATCAGAGGCTGAGGTACAACCTCCTATAGCCCATCGATCAGAGGCTGAGGTACAACCTCCTATAGCTCATCGATCAGAGGCTCAGGTACAACCTCCTATAGCCCACCGATCAGAGGCTGAGGTACAACCTCCTATAGCCCATCGATCAGAGGCTGAGGTACAACCTCCTATAGCCCATCGATCAGTGAGTGATACAACCTCCTATAGCCCATTGATCAGAGGCTGAGGTACAACCTCCTATAGCTCATCGATCAGAGGCTGAGGTACAACCTCCTATAGCCCATCGATCAGAGGCTGAGGTACAACCTCCTATAGCCCATCGATCAGAGGCTGAGATACAACCTCCGATAGCCCATCGATCAGAGGCTGATACAACCTCCTATAGCCCATCGATCAGAGGCTGAGGTACAACCTCCTATAGCCCATCGATCAGAGGCTGAGATACAACCTCCGATAGCCCATCGATCAGAGGCTGATACAACCTCCTATAGCCCATCGATCAGAGGCTGAGGTACAACCTCCTATAGCCCATCGATCAGTGAGTGATACAACCTCCTATAGCCCATCGATCAGAGGCTGAGGTACAACCTCCTATAGCCCATCGATCAGAGGCTGATACAACCTCCTATAGCCCATCGATCAGAGGCTGAGGTACAACCTCCTATAGCTCATCGATCAGAGGCTGATACAACCTCCTATAGCCCATGGATCAGAGGCTGAGGTACAACCTCCTATAGCCCATCGATCAGAGGCTGAGGTACAACCTCCTATAGCTCATCGATCAGAGGCTGAGGTACAACCTCCTATAGCCCATCGATCAGAGGCTGAGGTACAACCTCCTATAGCCCATCGATCAGAGGCTGAGGTACAACCTCCTATAGCCCATCGATCAGTGAGTGATACAACCTCCTATAGCCCATCGATCAGAGGCTGAGGTACAACCTCCTATAGCTCATCGATCAGAGGCTGAGGTACAACCTCCTATAGCCCATCGATCAGAGGCTGAGGTACAACCTCCTATAGCCCATCGATCAGAGGCTGAGATACAACCTCCGATAGCCCATCGATCAGAGGCTGAGGTACAACCTCCTATAGCTCATCGATCAGAGGCTGAGGTACAACCTTCTATAGCCTATCGATCAGAGGCTGTGATACAACCTCCTATAGCTCATCGATCAGAGGCTGAGGTACAACCTCCTATAGCCTATCGATCAGAGGCTGAGGTACAACCTCCTATAGCTCATCGATCAGAGGTTGAGGTACAACCTCCTATAGCTCATCGATCAGAGGCTGAGGTACAACCTCCTATAGCTCATCGATCAGAGGCTGATACAACCTCCTATAGCCCATCGATCAGAGGCTGAGGTACAACCTCCTATAGCCCATCGATCAGAGGCTGAGGTACAACCTCCTATAGCCCATCGATCAGAGGCTGAGGTACCACCTCCTATAGCCCATCGATCAGAGGCTGAGGTACAACCTCCTATAGCCCATCGATCAGTGAGTGATACAACCTCCTATAGCCCATCGATCAGAGGCTGAGGTACAACCTCCTATAGCCCATCGATCAGAGGCTGATACAACCTCCTATAGCCCATCGATCAGAGGCTGAGGTACAACCTCCTATAGCTCATCGATCAGAGGCTGATACAACCTCCTATAGCCCATGGATCAGAGGCTGAGGTACAACCTCCTATAGCCCATCGATCAGAGGCTGAGGTACAACCTCCTATAGCTCATCGATCAGAGGCTGAGGTACAACCTCCTATAGCCCATCGATCAGAGGCTGAGGTACAACCTCCTATAGCCCATCGATCAGAGGCTGAGGTACAACCTCCTATAGCCCATCGATCAGTGAGTGATACAACCTCCTATAGCCCATCGATCAGAGGCTGAGGTACAACCTCCTATAGCTCATCGATCAGAGGCTGAGGTACAACCTCCTATAGCCCATCGATCAGAGGCTGAGGTACAACCTCCTATAGCCCATCGATCAGAGGCTGAGATACAACCTCCGATAGCCCATCGATCAGAGGCTGAGGTACAACCTCCTATAGCTCATCGATCAGAGGCTGAGGTACAACCTTCTATAGCCTATCGATCAGAGGCTGTGATACAACCTCCTATAGCTCATCGATCAGAGGCTGAGGTACAACCTTCTATAGCCTATCGATCAGAGGCTGAGGTACAACCTCCTATAGCTCATCGATCAGAGGTTGAGGTACAACCTCCTATAGCTCATCGATCAGAGGTTGAGGTACAACCTCCTATAGCTCATCGATCAGAGGCTGAGGTACAACCTCCTATAGCTCATCGATCAGAGGCTGATACAATCTCCTATAGCCCATCGATCAGAGGCTGAGGTACAACCTCCTATAGCCCATCGATCAGAGTCTGAGGTACAACCTCCTATAGCCCATCGATCAGAGGCTGAGGTACCACCTCCTATAGCCCATCGATCAGTGAGTGATACACCTCCTATAGCCCATCGATCAGAGGCTGAGGTACAACCTCCTATAGCTCATCGATCAGAGGCTGAGGTACAACCTCCTATAGCCCATCGATCAGAGGCTGAGGTACAACCTCCTATAGCCCATCGATCAGAGGCTGAGGTACAACCTCCTATAGCCCATCGATCAGAAATTGAGGTACAACCTTCTATAGCCCATCGATCAGAGGCTGAGATACAACCTCTGATAGCCCATCGATCAGAGGCTGAGATACAACCTCCTATAGCTCATCGATCAGAGGCTGAGGTAAAATATCCTATAGCTCATCGATCAGAGGCTGAGGTACAACCTCCTATAGCCCATCGATCAGAGGCTGAGATACAACCTCCTATAGCCCATCGATCAGAGGCTGAGGTCTAACCTTCTATAGCTCATCGATCAGAGGCTGAGGTACAACCTTCTATAGCCTATCGATCAGAGGCTGAGATACAACCTCCTATAGCCTATCGATCAGAGGCTGAGGTACAACCTTCTATAGCTCATCGATCAGAGGCTGAGATACAAACTCCTATAGCCTATCGATCAGAAGCTGAGATACAACCTCCTATAGCCCATCGATCAGAGGCTGAGGTACAACCTCCTATAGCTCATCAATCAGAGGCTGAGATACAACCTCCTATAGCTCATCGATCAGAGGCTGATACAACCTCCTATAGCTCATCGATCAGAGGCTGAGGTACAACCTCCTATAGCTCATCGATCAGAGGCTGAGGTACAACCTCCTATAGCTCATCGATCAGAGGCTGAGGTACAACCTCCTATAGCTCATCGATCAGAGGCTGAGGTACAACCTCCTATAGCCCATCGATCAGAGGCTGAGGTACAACCTCCTATAGCTCATCGATCAGAGGCTGATACAACCTCCTATAGCTCATCGATCAGAGGCTGAGGTACAACCTTCTATAGCCCATCGATCAGAGACTGATACAACCTCATATAGCTCATCGATCAGAGGCTGAGGTACAACCTCCCATAGCTCATCGATCAGAGGCTGATACAACCTCCTATAGCCCACCGATCAGAGGCTGATACAACCTCCTATAGCTCATCGATCAGAGGCTGATACAACCTCCTATAGCCCATCGATCAGAGGCTGAGGTACAACCTCCTATAGCCCATCGATCAGAGGCTGAGGTACAACCTCCTATAGCTCATCGATCAGAGACTGATACAACTTTCTATAGCTCATCGATCAGAGGCTGAGGTACAACCTTCTGTTGCCAAGGAGACAATAAGGAGATACAATAAATAGAAGTATTCTAATTATGTCACTATCAATTGATTAACCTACTCACTTTCTGTACAACAGAATATGTTTAAACACAGACAGCTTTTAGGGAAACTCTTCTCTTGTTGGGTTAAACCACTGAAGAAGAGTAGTAAAAGCCTGCTCTGTCTGGGGTGAAAAGGTAGGTCACTCTGTCTGGGGTGGAAAGGTAGACCTACTCTGTCTGGGGTGGAAAGGTAGGCCTACTCTGTCTGGGGTGGAACGGTAGGTCTACTCTGTCTGGGGTGGAAAGGTAGGCCTACTCTGTCTGGAGGGGAAAGGTAGGCCTACTCTGTCTGGGGTGGAAAGGTAGGTCTACTCTGTCTGGGGTGGAAAGGTAGGTCTACTCTGTCTGGGGTGGAAAGGTAGGTCTACTCTGTCTGGGGTGGAAAGGTAGGTCTACTCTGTCTGGGGTGGAAAGGTAGGTCTACTCTGTCTGGTGTGGAAAGGTAGGTCTACTCTGTCTGGGGTGGAAAAGTAGGCCTACTCTGTCTGGGGTGGAAAGGTAGGTCTACTCTGTCTGGAGGGGAAAGGTAGGCCTATTCTGTCTGGGGTGGAAAGGTAGGTCTACTCTGTCTGGGGTGGAAAGGTAGACCTACTCTGTCTGGGGTGGAAAGGTAGGCCTACTCTGTCTGGGGTGGAAAGGTAGGCCTACTCTGTCTGGGGTGGAAAGGTAGGCCTACTCTGTCTGGGGTGGAAAGGTAGGTCTACTCTGTCTGGGGTGGAAAGGTAGGTCTACTCTGTCTGGGGTGGAAAGGTAGACCTACTCTGTCTGGGGTGGAAAGGTAGGTCTACTCTGTCTGGGGTGGAAAGGTAGGTCTACTCTGTCTGGGGTGGAAAGGTAGGTCTACTCTGTCTGGAGGGGAAAGGTAGGTATACTCTGTCTGGGGTGGAAAGGTAGGTCTACTCTGTCTGGAGTGGAAAGGTAGGCCTATTCTGTCTGGGGTGGAAAGGTAGGTCTACTCTGTCTGGGGTGGAAAGGTAGGTCTACTCTGTCTGGGGTGGAAAGGTAGGTCTACTCTGTCTGGGGTGGAAAGGTAGACCTACTCTGTCTGGGGTGGAAAGGTAGGTCTACTCTGTCTGGGGTGGAAAGGTAGGTCTACTCTGTCTGGGGTGGAAAGGTAGGTCTACTCTGTCTGGGGTGGAAAGGTAGGTCTACTCTGTTTGGAGGGGAAAGGTAGGTATACTCTGTCTGGGGTGGAAAGGTAGGCCTACTCTGTCTGGGGTGGAAAGGTAGGTCTACTCTGTCTGGAGTGGAAAGGTAGGCCTATTCTGTCTGGGGTGGAAAGGTAGGTCTACTCTGTCTGGGGTGGAAAGGTAAGTCTACTCTGTCTGGAGGGGAAAGGTAGGTCTACTCTGTCTGGGGTGGAAAGGTAGGTCTACTCTGTCTGGGATGGAAAGGTAGGTCTACTCTGGGGTGGAAAGGTAGGCCTATTCTGTCTGGGGTGGAAAGGTAGGCCTACTCTGTCTGGGGTGGAAAGGTAGGTATACTCTGGGGTGGAAAGGTAGGCCTATTCTGTCTAGGGTGGAAAGGTAGGCCTACTCTGTCTGGGGTGGAAAGGTAGGTATACTCTGGGGTGGAAAGGTAGGCCTATTCTGTCTGGGGTGGAAAGGTAGGCCTATTCTGTCTGGGGTGGAAAGGTAAGTCCTACTCTGTCTGGAGGGGAAAGATAGACCCAACTTTTGAAAGTACCATGCTCAGATTCCTAGTGACGTGGGGCAGTTTCTGGGGCAGTTTCTTTGCAAACAAGACACAGTGATTTGGCATTGGAAAAATACTATAAGATGAACACATAGGCCTATCTCTCTGTCCATTCTTAGCCTCGAATTCCAGTCATTTGTGTGGTCTTAAAAAATATTCTGCTAATATGTAAAATTATGTAAAATTGTATGAAATGTTTATAAAAGGCTGTTTCTTTTCAGACCTGTAAATACAGTGATAGATGAATACAATGTTTTGATTATAAAGGAGATCTTTCCACTCCTAGTCTTGTCCACAGTGGTCTGCAAAACCATAACCTTATGGCCTCCACAACTTGTGCGGTATCAAAATTCCTGCGTTGCCATGTAATGCTTACAGGACGAAGAACAGTTTCTAAAACTGCATGTCTAAGGCTCGGGTCTGTCCAAGAAGAGACAGTATTATTTTGGGTTTAGGGGAGGGTCAAACATTTTAAACATTCAGGGAGGGTTTAGGTCAAATATATTGTGCTGAAAGGAGGGCCTTCCATTTTCATTTCAGAGAGGTCCAATTTCCTCCATGTAACCCTTATTATAAATAATGTTTACTCCCTTAGATACAAACAACTTCTCTTCTGTCATTATGTTGCCCTAGAAGAATAAATAATTCCTTGCTCACCAGAATAATGTCATAAATTATAGAATGAATACTTCAATGTAGTTTATACTGGTAAAGTTTTCTCTCTCATCTTTGCATCTTTCTTGGAGCAATGACATTTAGAGACCGGGGAGAAAATGCACATTTATTTTTACGATTTCTGTGCTAAATTTTAAAATGACTCAGTTTAGTTTGACCAGTAAGCAAATAGAAACTGTGAAAACGACCCACATGTTTCTGATAAGATTTCAGTTCGGCCCAGATGCATATTTTATGCGGTTGAAATACTACAGTTCAGTCGAAAAGTATTCAGACCCCTTGAATTTTTCCACATTTTGTTACTTTACAGCCTTATTCTAAAATGGATTAAATAAATGCTTTTCCTCATCAATCTACACACAATACCCCATAATGACATCACAATTCCCCAAAATGACAAAGCAAAAACAGGTTTTGAGTTTTCTTTGAAATACTATATGATTTTATGATGCTGATAAAGACAACACCTTTACAGACGGTCCCTAACTGCACATTCGCATGCTCTCAAGATGCTGAAAGGAAGAAATCATATTTATCCACTCCTGTTTCATGTATCATTTTACTGCAAGAAATGCTTAATTCTGCAGGAGTTAAAAAGGACTATGTGCGAGGTTATAGACCTTCAGTCAGTGTCCAGATTTCAGTTTCCATTTAACCCATCTGAACAGTAGGCTAGAGTTCCCTTAAGGTACCGAAGGCCTATTTGAAGTCCCCATCTTGACTGTCGAATTTGTATAGCGCCTCACAATCATCACACATAAAATAGGCACTGCCATCATCCTCTTTTACCCCTTAAAATCTTTCCCAAACATTACTGTTCTGACCCTCCCTTCTCTTTATTTTCAAATCTCCATTCCACAGCTTTCCTCCTATTGGATTAAACTCTAACATTGCCTCAGTGGATCAATGTTAACTTTTTCTGCTCGTTCCCAAAAGCATTTTTGCAATTGGTGTGTCTGCTGTTAGGCGTGCGTAAAGGTAGGCCCTAAAGCTTAATGGCAGATAGCCTAAAATAATCAAAGAAAAACCTCAATGTAGTCTATAGATATAAATTGCACAAGAATGATACATTTATGATTTTTTTTTATGTATCGTTTTTTCATTATTCAACCGAAACGCAACCAACCACCCTTCATCCACACAATATTTCATGACCCTAAACCCGCCGCTCTGCGGATATAACCACAGGGGATTGCAGGTTATGAGTTAACCTGAGCATCACTGGGGATATGTTTAAAAACATCTTTCTTACACTGCAAGACAGCCAAAGAGAAAAAAAGGGACATTTTATATTACCTGGAACTCAATCCCATAATTCTCTCTGCAGAAGTCCCTTAGTTTGGGGTAGACATGCTCTTTCAGTGCGTTCCTCTCCGCTTCTGTGTCTGAAAACAAGATGACAGCGAGAACACATTGATTAGTATCAGAGATAACACATTGATTAGTATCAGAGATAACACATTGATTAGTATCAGAGATAACACATTGATTACTATCAGAGATAACACATTGATTAGTATCAGAGATAACACATTGATTAGTATCAGAGATAACACATTGATTAGTATCAGAGATAACACATTGATTAGTATCAGAGATAACACATTGATTACTATCAGAGATAACACATTGATTAGTATGAATGAAGTGCTTTCTCACTGTATGATACATACATTCAGTACATACCACCATATGGTTGCAACATTGACCCGAGAAAGCACAAATATACACTGAGTGTACAAAACATTAAGAATACCTGCTCTTTCCTTGACATAGACTGACCAGGTGAATCCAGGTGAAAGCTATGATCTCTTATTGATGTCACTTGTTAAATCCACTTCAATCAGTGTAGATGAAGGGGAGGAGACGGGTTAAATAACGAGTTTTAATCCTTGAGACAGTTGAGACATGAATTGTGTGTTTGTGCCATTCAGAGGGTGAATGTGCAGGACAAAATAATTAAGTGCCTTTGAACGGGGTATGTTAGTAGGTGCCAGGCACACCAGTTTTTGTCAAGAACTGCAACGCTGCTGGGGTTTTCACACTGTGTATCAAGATCCCCGTGTGTATGAAGAATGGTCCACCACCCAAAAGACCTCCAGCCAAATTGACACAACTGTGGGAAGCATTGGAGTCAACATCCCTGTGGAACGCTTCGACACCTTGTAGAGTCCATGCCCCGACGAGTTGAGGCTGTTCTGAGAGCAGTGTATCACAGTTACATTAAAAGGCTATATCCTTCATTCAGAAAGATGACGTCATCATAACATGTCGACTTCCCACTTACAGACCTCAACATCAACAGTAGCTAAATCTGCCAAAAATGCCATTATTGGCTCTTCGCAAATTATAGGTGAGAGTGTGCAAATCGAGACAGAGACAAAAAAATGGCTCATGGCATCATCTTTCTGAATCAAAAACACTGAGTGGAATAAAGTGTATGTAGGGTACGTGGCATGGCATAGTTAGGGTGGGGAGGGTATCTTAGACTAGTGACTCTATGGGTCATTGTTCTATTCCACTTTCATTCCTCATCCCTCCTTCTGTCTTTCTCTCCTTCCCACTGCCCACCCCCGGGTTACAATAATTGGATAGGACAGAGCCCGTCCAGTCTCTCTCTCTCTCTCTCTCTCTTTCTCTCTCTCTCTCCGGAGGGGGCTAGGTCTGGATGGACAGACAGTTAAAAACAGAACATGCCCAGGAGAAGAACAGTCCCCGTGATGATGGAACACATCAAACACAAATGTGTCACACTCAAATATGTCCCCTGCTCAAGACTGGTTCGTGCTACAAAACTAGGACACTATTTTTAGGGTTAGATAATTTTTTAGGGGCTTTTGGATGACACAGGCTTCTTTTCTGTTATAAAATATGTGCATTTCTAAAACGCAAGCTATTTACTAAACACTCTATAATTTCCTAGCTGAACTACAGTTACATTGTCATCAGAAAGAATACAAACCCCTTGACTTATTCAACATTTTGTTAAAGTTACAGCCTGAATTCAAACCTCTTGACTTATTCAACATTTTGTTAAAGTTACAGCCTGAATTCAAACCCCTTGACTTATTCAACATTTTGTTAAAGTTACAGCCTGAATTCAAACCCCTTGACTTATTCAACATTTTGTTAAAGTTACAGCCTGAATTCAAACCCCTTGACTTATTCAACATTTTGTTAAAGTTACAGCCTGAATTCAAACCCCTTGACTTATTCAACATTTTGTTAAAGTTACAGCCTGAATTCAAAATGGATTAAATATTTTTTTTCCTCTCAACCATCTACACCCTATAATGACAAATTTAAAAACATGTTTTTAGGAAAGTTTGCAAATGTATTGAAAATGAAATACAGAAATATCTCATTTGTCACACCCTGATCAGTTTCACCTGTCCTTGTTATTGTCTCCACCCCCTCCAGGTGTTGCTTGTTATCCCCAGTATATTTATACCTGTGTTTCCTGTCTCTCTGTGCCAGTTCGTCTTGTATGTTCCAAGTCAACCAGCGTGTTTTTCTCGTGTGCCTGCCTGTTCTATTCTCGTTTACTAGTCTTCCCGGTTTTGACGCTTGCCTGTTTTCTGGACTCTGTACCTGCCTGCCCTGACCTCGAGCCTGCCTCGACACTGTACCTCCTGGACTCTGAACTGGTTTTGACCTTTTGCCTGTCCACGACCGTTCTCTTGCCTACCCCTTTTGGATGTAATAAATATCAAAGAATCATCTGCCTCCTGTGGCTACATACGCATTTACACCCCTGACTCAATACTTTGTAGAAGCACCTTTGGTGGTGATTACAGCTTTGAGTCATCTTGGGTATGTCTGTATCGGCTTTGAGTCATCTTGGGTATGTCTGTATCAGCTTTGAGTCATCTTGGGTATGTCTGTATCAGCTTTGAGTCATCTTGGGTATGTCTGTATCAGCTTTGAGTCATCTTGGGTATGTCTGTATCAGCTTTGAGTCATCTTGGGTATGTCTGTATCAGCTTTGCACATCTGGAGCGGTGGTGAACAGAAATCTTCAAGTCTTTCCACAGATTTTCAATGGGAATCAAGTCTTGGCTTTAGCGAGGCCACTCATAGACTTACACATTCATGTTTTGAAACCATTCAAGGGTTGTTTTGGCTATATTCTTGGGGTCATTGTCCTGTTGGAACATAAAACTTTGCCTGAGTTTAAGTTTGTCTGCCCTCTGAAGCAGGTTCTCATCAAGGGTTTGCCTGTATTTGGCTCCATTCATTGTTCCCTCTATCTTTATCAGTCTTCCAGTCCATACCACTGAAAAGCATCCCCATTACTTGATGCTGCCATCACCATGCTTCATGGTTGGGATGGTGTTAGATGGGTGATGAGCTATGCCTGGTTTTCTCTAGACGTAGCGCATTGCATTCAGGCGTAAAAGAGTGAACATTTTGGCTCATCAGACCACAGAATCTTTTGCCTTATGCTCCTTCTTTCACATGACTTTTTGCAAACTTCAGGCGTGCTGTCATGTGCCTTTTTCTCAGGAGTGGATTCCGTCTGGCCACTTTCCCATAAAGCCCAGATTTGTGAAGTGCTGTATAGACTGTTGTCCTTCTAGCAGATTCTCCCATCTCAGCCAAGGAACTCTGAAGTTCTGTCACAGTGGACATTGCGTTCTTGGTCACCTACCTGACGAAGATCATTCTTGCCCGGTTGCTCAGTTTGGTCAGACGGCCAGCTCTAATCAGAGTCTGGGCAGTTCCATATTTTTTGCATTTCCCAATTATGAAGACCACTGTGCTCTTGGAAATGTTCAACACTCTAGAAATTATTTTATACCCTTCCTCAGATACTTTTGTATATATAGTGTATGTGAACACCTCTTCAAATGAGTGGATTCGGCAATTTCAGCCACAACCGTTGCTCACAGGTGTTTAAAATAAAGCACACAGCCATGCAATCTCCATAGACAAATATTGGCAGCAGAATGGCCTTACTGAAGAGCTCAGTGACTTTCAACGTGACACCGTCAAAGGATGCCACCTTTCCAACAAGTTAGTTTATCAAATTTTTGCCCTGCTAGAGCTGCCCCGGTCAGCTGTGAGTGCTGTTATTGTGAAGTGGAAACTTCTAGGAACAACAATGGCTCAGACGCATGTGGTAGACCACACAAGCTCACAGAATATGACCGCAGAGTGCTGAAGCGCGTAAAAATCGTCTGTCCTCAGTTGCAACACTCCCTACCGAGTTCCAAACTGCCTCTGGAAGCAATGTCAGCACAAGAACTGTTCATCGGGAGCTTCATGAAATGGGTTTCCATGGCCGAGCAGCCGCACACAAGCCTAAGATCACCATGTACAATGCCAAGTGTCGGCTGGAGTGGTGTAAAGCTCACCATCATTCTGGAGCAGTGGAAACACATTCTCTGGAGTGATGAATCAAGGTTCACCAAATGGCAGTCAGACGGATGAATCTGGGTTTAGTGGATGCCAGGAGAACGCTACCTGCCCCAATGCATAGTGCCAACTGTAAAGTTTGGTGGATGAGGAATAATGGTCTGGGGCTGTTTTTCATGGTTCAGGCTAGGCCCCTTAGTTCCAGTGAAGGGAAATCTTAATGCTACAGCATACAATGACATTCTAGACGATACTGTGCTTCCAACTTTGTGGAAACAGTTTGGGGAAGGCCCTTGCCTATTTGATCATGACAATGCCCTCGTGCACAAAGCGAGGTCCATACAGAAATGGTTTGTCGAGATTGGTGTGGAAGAACTTGACTGGCCTGCACAGATCCCTGAACTCTACCCCATCAAACACCTTTGGGATGAATTGGAACGCCGACTCCAGGCCAGGCGTAATCGCCCAACATCAGTGCCCGACCTCACTAACGCTCTGGTGACTGAATTGAAGCAAGTCCACGCAGCAATGTTCCAACATCGAGTGGAAAGACTTCCCAGAAGAGTGGAAGCTGTTATAGCAGCAATAGGGAGACCAACTCCATATTAGTGCCCATGATTTTGGAATGAGATGTTGGACGAGTAGTAGTCCACATACTCATGAAGTGTATATGCCTCCTCACAGTTCTGTCTCTGAGATCTACAGACAGTTCCTTGGCCTTCATGGAATAGGTTCTGAGATCTACAGACAGTTCCTTGGCCTTCATGGAATAGGTTCTGAGATCTACAGACAGTTCCTTGGCCTTCATGGAATAGGTTCTGAGATCTACAGACAGTTCCTTGGCCTTCATGGAATAGGTTCTGAGATCTACAGACAGTTCCTTGGCCTTCATGGAATAGGTTCTGAGATCTACAGACAGTTCCTTGGCCTTCATGGAATAGGTTCTGAGATCTACAGACAGTTCATTGGCCTTCATGGAATAGGTTCTGAGATCTACAGACAGTTCATTGGCCTTCATGGAATAGGTTCTGAGATCTACAGACAGTTCCTTGGCCTTCATGGAATAGGTTCTGAGATCTACAGACAGTTCCTTGGCCTTCATGGAATAGGTTCTGAGATCTACAGACAGTTCCTTGGCCTTCATGGAATAGGTTCTGAGATCTACAGACAGTTCCTTGGCCTTCATGGAATAGGTTCTGAGATCTACAGACAGTTCCTTGGCCTTCATGGAATAGGTTCTGAGATCTACAGACCGTTCCTTGGCCTTCATGGAATAGGTTCTGAGATCTACAGACAGTTCCTTGGCCTTCATGGAATAGGTTCTGAGATCTACAGACAGTTCCTTGGCCTTCATGGAATAGGTTCTGAGATCTACAGACAGTTCCTTGGCCTTCATGGAATAGGTTCTGAGATCTACAGACAGTTCCTTGGCCTTCATGGAATAGGTTCTGAGATCTACAGATAGTTCCTTGGCCTTCATGGAATAGGTTCTGAGATCTACAGACAGTTCCTTGGCCTTCATGGAATAGGTTCTGAGATCTACAGACAGTTCCTTGGCCTTCATGGAATAGGTTCTGAGATCTACAGACAGTTCCTTGGCCTTCATGGAATAGGTTCTGAGATCTACAGACAGTTCCTTGGCCTTCATGGAATAGGTTCTGAGATCTACAGACAGTTCCTTGGCCTTCATGGAATAGGTTCTGAGATCTACAGACAGTTCCTTGGCCTTCATGGAATAGGTTCTGAGATCTACAGACAGTTCCTTGGCCTTCATGGAATAGGTTCTGAGATCTACAGACAGTTCCTTGGCCTTCATGGAATAGGTTCTGAGATCTACAGACAGTTCCTTGGCCTTCATGGAATAGGTTCTGAGATCTACAGACAGTTCATTGGCCTTCATGGAATAGGTTCTGAGATCTACAGACAGTTCCTTGGCCTTCATGGAATAGGTTCTGAGATCTACAGACAGTTCCTTGGCCTTCATGGAATAGGTTCTGAGATCTACAGACAGTTCCTTGGCCTTCATGGAATAGGTTCTGAGATCTACAGACAGTTCCTTGGCCTTCATGGAATAGGTTCTGAGATCTACAGACAGTTCCTTGGCCTTCATGGAATAGGTTCTGAGATCTACAGACAGTTCCTTGGCCTTCATGGAATAGGTTCTGAGATCTACAGACAGTTCCTTGGCCTTCATGGAATAGGTTCTGAGATCTACAGACCGTTCCTTGGCCTTCATGGAATAGGTTCTGAGATCTACAGACAGTTCCTTGGCCTTCATGGAATAGGTTCTGAGATCTACAGACAGTTCCTTGGCCTTCATGGAATAGGTTCTGAGATCTACAGACAGTTCCTTGGCCTTCATGGAATAGGTTCTGAGATCTACAGACAGTTCCTTGGCCTTCATGGAATAGGTTCTGAGATCTACAGACAGTTCCTTGGCCTTCATGGAATAGGTTCTGCTCTGACATTCACTGTCAACTGTGGGACCTTATATAGACAGGTGGGTTTCTTTCTAAATCATGTCCAAACATTTGATTTGGCCACAGGTGGACTCCAATCAAGCTGTAGTGTTATCTCAAGGATAAAAAAATAAAATAAAAAAAGGTTTTCACTTTGTCATTATGGGTTATCGTGTGTAGATGGGTGAGATTTTTGTATATATTTGTTTTAATCCATTTTGAATTCAGGCTGTAACAAAACAACAGGTGGAATAAGTCAAGGTGTGTGTGAAAGCACATGGTGCTGATAACAGTAAATCGCTGCTCTTTTCCCCAGATATGATGAAGTATGGCATGTTGACGTAAGCATGGCACAGAGATGAGTGTGTGTGTAAAGTGTGTGTGACAGACATGGCAGAGCGCCTGTCGTCTTGGAAACGCATGCACACACGCACGTACACGCACACGCACGCACACACACACACACAAAGTGTCTCTCTTCAATTCCATGCCACAGCTCTTACTGACAGCTACAGCTGAATGTCCATGCTGTAGACTCCTCGTCCTCATCCTCTCCTACTCTGACTCTCATCCTCATCCTCTCCTACTCTGACTCTCATCCTCGTCCTCGTCCTCTCCTACTCTGACTCTCCTCTTCATCCTCCTCCTCCATCTCCTCTCCGACTCCTCTTCTCCTCCTCTCCTAGTCCTCCTTCTCCTCTTCCTCCTCCTCCTCCTCCTCTCCTTCTCCTCTCACTCTATCATAATTTCTCCACTCTACTTAGTCCACTCCAGAGTCCACTGTCCACTCCAGTGTCCACTGTCCACCCCAGAGCCCAATGTCCACTCCAGAGCCTAATTCTACCTAATTCTTAGCATTCTCATCAGCTACACACTACCCACAAAGCAATCATTAAGCCCAAACACTACCCACATAGCAATCGTCAAGCCCTACACACTACCCACATAGCAATCGTCAAGCCCTACGCACTACCCACATAGCTATCACCATTCAAAAGTTTTGACCCACCTACTCATTAAAGGGTTTTTCTTTATTTTTACTATGTTCTACATTGTAGAATAATAGTGAAGACATCAAAACTATGAAATAACACATATGGAATCATGTAGTAACCAAAATAGTGTTAAACAAATCAAAATATATTTTAGATTATTCAGAGTAGCCACCCTTTGCATTGATGACTGCTTTGCACACTCTTGGCATTCTCCCAGCCATCTTCATGAGGTAGTCACCTGGAATACATTTCAAATAACATGTGCGCCTTGTTAAAAGTTTATTTGTGGAATGTCTTGCCTTCTTAATGTGTTTGAGCCAATCAGTTGTGACAAGGTTGGGGTGGTATACAGAAGATAGCCCTATTTGGTAAAAGACCAAGTCCAGTTCCTGACGGGCTGGAGGTGTTGTTTCCTACCTTCACCACCCCAAGGTGGTGAAGGTAGGAAACAACACCTCCACTTCGCTGATACTCAACACAGGGGCCCCACAAGGGTGTGTGCTCAGCCCCCTCCTGTACTCCCTGTTCATCCATGACTGCGTGGCCAAGCACGCCTCTAACTCAATCATCAAGTTTGCAGACGACACAACAAGGTCCTACAGCTCCTCGAAATTCTTCTTGGCCCCTAACACCCTCAGAAACTTATACAGACGCACCATTGAGAGCATCCTGTAGGGCTGTATCACCGCCTGGTACGACAACTGCACCACCCACAACCGCAGGGCTCACCAGAGGGTGGTGCTGTCTGCCCAACGCATCACCGAGGGCACACTGCCTGCCCTCCAGGACACCTATGGCACCTGATGTCACAGGAAGGCCAAAAAGATCATCAAGGACATCAACTACCCGAGCCATGGCCTGTTCACCCCACTATCAACCAGAAGGCGAGATCAGTACAGGTGCATCAAAGCTGGGACCGAGAGACTGAAAACAGCTTCTATCTCTAGGGCATCAGACTGTTAAATAGCCATCACTAGCTGGCTACCACCCGGTTACATAACCCTGCACCTTAGAGGCTGCTGCCCTATATACATAGACATGGAATCACTGGCCACTTTAATAATGGAACACTAGTCACTTAATAATGTTTACATGCTGCTTTACTCATCTCATATGTACAGTTGAAGTCGGAGGTTTACATACACTTAGGTTGGAGTCATTAAAACTCACTTTTCAACCACTCCACAAATGTCTTGTTAACAAACTCTAGTTTTGGCAAGTCGGGTAGGCCATCTACTTTGTGCATGACAAAAGTAATTTTTCCAACAATTGTTTACAGACAGATTATTTAACTTATAATTCACTGTATCACACTTCCAGTGGGTCAGAAGTTTACATACACTAAGTTGACTGTGCCTTTAAACAGCTTGGAAAATTCCAGAAAATTATGTCATGGCTTTAGAACCTTCTGATAGGCTAATTGACATCATTTGAGTCAATTGGAGGTGTACCTGTGGATGTATTTAAAGGCCTACCTTCAAACTCAGTGCCTCTGCTTGACATCATGGGAAAATCAAAAGAAATCAACAAGACCTCAGAAAAAAATTGTAGACCTCCACAAGGCTGGTTCATCCTTGGGAACAATTTCCAAACGCCTGAAGGTACCACGTTCATCTGTACAAACAATAGTATGTAAGTATAAACACCATAGGACTATGCAGCCGCCATACCGCTCAGGAAGGAGACGTGTTCTGTCTCCTAGAGATTAACGTACTTTGGCGTGAAAAGTGCAAATCATTCCCAGAACAACGGCAAAGGACCTTGTGAAGATGCTGGAGGAAACAGGTACAAAAGTATCTATATACACAGTAAAATGAGTCCTATATCGACATAACCTGAAAGGCCCCTCAGCAAGGAAGAAGCCACTGCTCCAAAACCGCCATAAAAAAGCCAGACTACAGTTTGAAACTGCACATGGGGACAAAGAACGTACTTTTTGGAGAAATGTCCTCTGGTCTGATGAAACAAAAATATAACTGGCCATAATGACCATCGTTATGTTTGGAGGAAAAAGGGGGAGGCTTGCAAGCCAAAAACCACCATCTCAAACATGAAGCACGGGGGTGGCAGCATCATGTTGTGGGGGTGCTTTGCTGCAGGAGGGACTTGTGCACTTCACAAAATAGATGGCATCATGAGGTAGGAAAATTATGTGGATATATTGAAGCAACATCTCAAGACATCAGTCAGGAAGTTAAAGCTTGGTCGCAAATAGCTTGGTCTCTACTATTATTCTGACATTTCACATTCTTAAAATAAAGTGGTGATCCTAACTGACCTAAGGCAGGGAATTTTTACTAGCATTAAATGTCAGGAATTGTAAAAAACTGAGTTTAAATGTATTTGGTTATGGTGTATGTAAACTTCCGACTTCAACTGTATATACTGTATTCTATTCTACTGTATTTTAGTCAATGCCACTCTGACATTACTCCTCCTAATATTTATATATTTCTTTATTCCATTATTTTACTTTTAGATTTGTGATGTGTATTGTTGTGATTTGTTAGATACTACTGCACGGTTGGAGCTAGGAACACAAGCGTTTCACTACACCTGCAACGACATCTGCTAAACATGTGCATGTGACCAATAACATTTTATTTTATTTGACAATGAGACAATGGTCATTAACGTGATCATTAACGTGGACACCACACCACACAGTGATATGACAATGAGACTATGGTCATTAACTTTGATATTAACATGTTCATTAACGTGGTCATTAACGTGGTCATTAACAAAAAATAGCTTATGGATATCAGGACAGCGATCACTCACCTCGGATTAGACAAAGAGTTTTTCTTCAACAAGCAAGACGCACAGGACATTCTCCAAACACCCGACAGGGCCAATATCCCCGTTATTTGCAAGAGGAAGCGACGTAGGTACAGAGGACAAAGAGCCGGATGCCTGGTCAGGATCCGGAAAAGGCGAGTGGGAAAGCTGCCGTTACCGTCAATACTACTCACCAACGTGCAATCATTGGACAATAAACTAGACGAGGTACGATCACGAATATCCTACCAACGGGACATCAAAAACTGTAATATCCTATGTTTCACGGAATCGTGGCTGAATGATGACATGGATATTCAGCTAGCGGGATATACGCTGCACCGGCAAGATAGAACAGCACACTCCGGTAAGACGAGGGGGGGCGGTCTGTGCATATTTGTAACAACAGCTGATGCACAAAATCTAAGGAAGTCTCTAGATTTTGCTCACCTGAAGAAGAGTATCTTGTGATAAATTGCAGACCACTCTACTTGCCTACAGAGTTTTCAGCTATACTTTTCGTGGCTGTTTATTTACCACCACAGACAGATGCTGGCAGTAAGACCACACTCAGTCAGCTGTATAAGGAAATAAGCAAACAGGAAACCACTCACCCAGAGGCGGCGCTCCTAGTGGCCGGAGACTTTAATGCAGGGAAACTTAAATCAGTTCTACCAAATTTCTATCAACATGTTAAATGTGCAACCAGAGGGAAAACAATTCTGGATCACCTGTACACCACACACAGAGACACGTACAAAACTCTCCCTCGCCCTCCATTTTGTAAATCCGACCACAACTCTATCGTCCTCATTCCTGCTTACAAGCAAAAATTCAAGCATGAAGCACCAGTGACTCGGTATATAAAAAAGTGGTCAGATGAAGCAGATGCTAAACTACAGGACTGTTTTAATATCACAGACTGGAACATGTTCCGGGATTCTTCCAATGGCATTCAGGAGTACACCACATCAGTCACTTTAACTATACATTCATGTACATACTACCTCAATTGGGCCGACCAACCAGTGCTCCCGCACATTGGCTAACCGGGCTATCTGCATTGTGTCCCACCACCCGCCAACCCTCTTCTACGCTACTGCTACTCTCTATATGCATAGTCGCTTTAACCATATCTACATGTACATACTACCTCAATCAGTCTGACTAACCGGTGTCTGTATGTAGCCTCGCTACTTTTATAGCCTCGCTACTGTATACAGCCTGTCTTTTTACTGTTGTTTTATTTCTTTACCTACCTATTGTTCACCTAATACCTTTTTTGCACTATTGGTTAGAGCCTGTAAGTAAGCATTTCACTGTAAGGTCTACACCTGTTTTATTTGGCGCACATGACAAATAAACTTTGATTTGATTAGAGTGTCTAGTTTGAGAAACAGACGCCTCACAAGTCCTCAACTGGCAGCTTCAGTAAGTTGTACCGCAAAACACCAGTCTCAACGTCAACAGTGAAGAGGCGACTCCGGGATGCTGGCCTTCTAGGCAAAGTTCCTCTGTCCAGTGTCTGTGTTCTTTTGCCCATTTTAATCTTTTATTTTTATTGGCCAGTCTGAGATATGGCTTTTTCTTTGCAACTCTGCCTAGAAGGCCAGCATCCCGGAGTCGCCTCTTCACTGTTGACGTTGAGACTGGTGTTTTGCGGATACAATTTAATGTGACCCCAAACTTTTGAACGGTAGTGTATGTGGATGATTTATGAAGGCAGGCACATTTAACAGTTAGGATCTTGAAAATAGACCTAATTAAGTTGGGGTTTCTTCTCGCCTCACTTTTCTTAGACAATTAAGGCAAGAGCTGTTTTCTCATCTCCTAACACCACTGCTGCCTCCGCCACATTGTCCTCAACACCAATATGCTGGGTAACTTTGCTATTAAGCACATAGAAACATGGTCTAGGAAAAAGCGGCAATTCAACAGAGCACTGATGTTTCAGAACCGCTGACAGAGACTGCTATCCAACGTGGGAGAAAGCACATTTGTGATAAAATAATATTGTTTTTATTATTGTTGCATAGTAGCACATGTCTTAGAGTGATGGACTGGGCCTCACGGCCTCCACAACGGATCAGTCCACTCAGACAGGCCTCCACAACAGATCAGTCCACTCAGACAGGCCTCTACAATGGATCAGTCCACTCAGACAGGCCTCTACAATGGATCACTCCACTCAGACAGGCCTCTACAATGGATCAGTCCCCTCAGACAGGCCTCTACAACGGATCAGTCCACTCAGACAGGCCTCTACAATGGATCACTCCACTCAGACAGGCCTCTACAATGGATCACTCCACTCAGATAGGCCTCTACAATGGATCAGTCCCCTCAGACAGGCCTCTACAATGGATCACTCCACTCAGACAGGCCTCTACAATGGATCAGTCCACTCAGACAGGCCTCTACAACGGATCAGTCAACTCAGATAGGCCTCTACAATGGATCAGTCCACTCAGACAGGCCTCTACAATGGATCAGTCCACTCAGACAGGCCTCTACAATGGATCACTCCACTCAGACAGGCCTCTACAATGGATCAGTCCACTCAGACAGGCCTCTACAATGGATCACTCCACTCAGACAGGCCTCTACAATGGATCACTCCACTCAGACAGGCCTCTGCAATGGATCAGTCCACTCAGACAGGCCTCTACAATGGATCAGTCCACTCAGACAGGCCTCTACAATGGATCAGTCCACTCAGACAGGCCTCTACAATGGATCAGTCCACTCAGACAGGCCTCTACAATGGATCAGTCCACTCAGACAGGCCTCTACAATGGATCACTCCACTCAGACAAGCCTCTACAATGGATCACTCCACTCAGACAGGCCTCTACAATGGATCACTCCACTCAGACAGGCCTCTACAACGGATCAGTCCACTCAGACAGGCCTCTACAATGGATCAGTCCACTCAGACAGGCCTCTACAACGGATCACTCCACTCAGACAGGCCTCTACAATGGATCACTCCACTCAGACAGGCCTCTACAATGGATCAGTCCCCTCAGACAGGCATGAATCAAATAGGTGTCTTGCACATGAATTTTGCTACTGCTCCACTGAAGAAATCTTGGTCGACCAACAGCCTATTGACCAAACAATGGACCATTCGACAGAATGGGGTCGGCCCTAAACAGTTTACATACACACTGACACAGATGTCATAGAAACACAGCGTCTGATTCAAATTTCTATTGATTGTATGAAGTTCGTTTTACTGTGTGTTTGTTCGTTCATTGTCATTCTGATGAAGGCTTTGGAAGAGCATAAACATTCACAAGGAAACTGCACAGTACCACACTCTAAACTCTACTGGACTCTATAATGCCCCTCATAATATCATAACAGCACCAACACTGGACAAGCACCAGGTCCTCATTGTACCTGTGTTTAACTAGCTCTGGAAAGATATGTCTACGGGAGAGAGTGGAGAGAGAGAGAGAGGGGAAGAGAGAGGAGGGGGAAACAGAGAGAGGGGTGGAGAGAGAGGGAAAGAGAGAAAGAGGGAGGGGGAGAAACAGAGAGAGAGGTGGGAGAGAGGGGGAGAGAGAGAGAGGGAGGGGGAGAAACAGAGAGAGCGGTGGGAGAGAGAGGGGGGAGAGAGAGAGAGAGAGAGGGGGGGAGAAATAGAGAGCGAGGGGGGATAGAGAGAGAGGGAGAGAGAGAGAGAGAGAGAGAGAGAAAGAGAGAGGGAGAGAGAAAGGGGGGAGAAACAGAGATAGAGAGAGGTGGGAGAGAGGGAGGAGAGAGAGAGAGAGGGGGAGAGAGAGAGGGGGGAGAAACAGAGAGAGAGAGGGAGGAGAGAGAGAGAGAGAGGGGGAGAAACAGAGAGAGAGAGGTGGGAGACAGAGAGAGAGAGAGAGAGAGAGGGGGAACAGAGAGAGGGGGAGGAGGGAGAGAGGGGGGGAGAGAGAGAGAGGGGGGAGAGATAGAGAGGGGGGAGGGAGGGAGAAACAGAGAGAGAGAGAGAGGGGGGGAGGAGAGAGAGAGAGAGAGAGAGAGGGGGAGGAGGGAGAGAGGGGGAGGAGAGAGAGAGAGGGGGGAGAGATAGAGAGGGGGGAGGGAGGGAGAAACAGAGAGAGAGAGATAGAGGGGGAGGAGAGAGAGAGATGGGGAGAGGCTCAACTGGCTCAACTGACTCAATCGTTCCTATTCTCCCTCAGAAACCAGATGATCGTGGACTTCAGGAAACAGCAGAGGGAAAGTTTTAAACAAACTGAAATGGTCCACCCACACAGACAGAGAGAGCAGTGCCTCTCTAAGGCTCTCCAGAGGGTAGTGAGGTCTGCACAACGCATCACCGGGGGCAAACTACCTGCCCTCCAGGACACCTACAACACCCGATGTCACAGGAAGGCCATAAAGATCATCAAGGACATCAACCACCCGAGCCACTGGCTGTTCACCCCGCTATCATCCAGAAGGCGAGGTCAGTACAGGTGTATCAAAGCTGGAACCAAGAGACTGAAAAACAGCTTCTATCTCAAGGCCATCAGACTGTTAAACAGCCATCACTAACATTGAGTGGCTGCTGCCACTTTAATATTTACATACCCTACATTACTCATCTCATATGTATATACTGTACTCTATACCATCTACTGCATCATGCCTATGTCGTTCGGCCATCGCTCATCCATATATTTTTATATACATTCTTTCTATACATTATTTTTATGTATATTCTTATTCATGCACTTGTGTGTATAAGGTAGTTGTTGTGAGAAGGGATGAGGAGAGAGAGAGAGATTTTCTAGACTAGTAATATTCTAAGTAAAGGAGAGAATAGCTATATGGAAAGGAGAGTCTGAGGCCTTGAATAATATGTCCAACAGAAAGGCTACTAAAGGCTACTGAAAGCTACTAAAGGCTAATAAAGGCTACTAAAGGCTAATAAAGGCTAATAAAGGCTAATAAAGGCTACTAAAGGCTACTAAAGGCTACTAAAGGCTAATAAAGGCTACTAAAGGCTAATAAAGGCTAATAAAGGCTAATAAAGGCTACTAAATGCTACTAAAGGCTACTAAATGCTACTAAAGGCTAATAAAGGCTACTAAAGGCTAATAAAGGCTAATAAAGGCTACTAAAGGCTAATAAAGGCTAATAAAGGCTACTAAAGGCTACTAAAGGCTAATAAAGGCTACTAAATGCTACTAAAGGCTAATAAAGGCTAATAAAGGCTAATAAAGGCTAATAAAGGCTACTAAAGGCTAATAAAGGCTAATAAAGGCTACTAAAGGCTAATAAAGGCTAATAAAGGCTAATAAAGGCTACTAAATGCTACTAAAGGCTAATAAAGGCTACTAAAGGCTAATAAAGGCTAATAAAGGCTACTAAAGGCTACTAAAGGCTACTAAAGGCTAATAAAGTCTAATAAATGCTACTAAAGGCTATTAAAGGCTAATAAAGGCTACTAAAGCCTACTAAAGGCTACTAAAGGCTAATAAAGGCTAATAAATGCTACTAAAGGCTATTAAAGGCTAATAAAGGATACTAAAGGCTAATAAAGCCTACTAAAGGCTACTAAAGGATAATAAAGACTAATAAATGCTACTGAATGCTAATAAAGGCTACTAAATGCTACTAAAGGCTAATAAGGGCTACTAAAGGCTACTAAAGGCTAATCAAGGCTAATAAAGGCTACTAAAGTCTAATAAAGGCTAATAAAGGCTAATAAAGGCTAATAAAGGCTACTAAAGGATACTAAAGGCTAATAAAGGCTACTAAAGACTAATAAAGGCTAATTAAGGCTACTAAAGGCTAAAAAAGGATACTAAAGGCTAATAAAGGCTACTAAAGGATAATAAAGGCTATTAAGGCTACTAAAGACTAATAAAGGCTAATAAAGGCTAATAAAGGCTACTAAAGGATACTAAAGGCTAATAAAGGCTACTAAAGGATACTAAAGTCTACTAAAGGATACTAAAGGCTAATAAAGGCTACTAAAGACTAATAAAGGCTAATAAAGGCTACTAAAGACTAATAAAGGCTACTAAAGGCTAATAAAGGCTACTAAAGGCTAATAAAGGCTACTAAAGGCTACTAAAGGCTACTAAAGGCTAATAAAGCGCAACAAAAATAAAATGAGAATATTAATTCCAGGGTAAAATGGTTATAGTAGTTGAACATCTCATTGGATGATATGCTGTAGGAGGAATAGATCATTTTACGCATCGAACCCCTTCAGTCTTAAGAGCGAGAATATTTTGTGTTTGTCAAATGGCAGTCAAGCATCGATCGTCATGTCACCAGAATCAGAAAAGGTGCTTTAAGATCACCGTGACCTTTCACCTCCCCTGTGAAGTTCATCGCAACTTATTTCATCTGCAGCCTAATAAAACTGCACGCTTTCCCAAGTCAAAGTGGGAGGAACTTCGACATGATGATGATTATATCAATATTTGTGCATAAAGGCGTTTACACCGCCATTTCTCGCCTAATACATTCTACCCGACACAAAAAGATTTTACCAGGTCGAACAAAACAAATGATCTGTCGGCATTATACAATTGTACCTGTTTCCATCTCCGCTGTCGTGATTTTTTTATAAGGTATGAACTAAACTAGAACAACTTTCAGCAAAATCATCTCAGCTTCAATGTTTTATTGTGCCCATAACCTACATACAACGAGTCCTTAAAATGGCAATCTGGGATTTGTACATCCCTTTTTGGACTTTTAAATGAACCATAAAGCCATTGATTCTTAAAGAATTCCTCAGTGACATATTGCCCCTGTAAGTAGCGGCAGTAACCTTGTTACAGTGGTTGGTAAGAGGCTTCTTAAAGGCAGAATCATCAACAGGGGACTGAGAGGACGGTCTGTGGTCTTTGACTACACTAGTCTGGGCAGTGACACGACTGTACATCATAGGATTTAGGTCACTACCAGGCAGAGAACACATCAATCTGTAACACTGAATCACATCTGGGGAAGAGGACCCAGAAGGGCCAGAAACATCTAAAAACACAGTACAACTGTTATAATACTGTAGTTACCTCTGGCAAAGCATAAGTAGACCTTAAGGTCATCTCTTCCTTAGTGCACACATTCCCCTAGTGTGCCTTATACTCCTAGTTCACTCTCCCTATAGGTTCTAGATCACTTTCCCTATAGGTTCTAGATATAGGCTCTAGATCACTTTCCCTATAGGTTCTAGATCACTTTCCCTATAGGCTCTAGATCACTTTCCCTATAGGTTCTAGATCACTTTCCCTATAGGTTCTAGATATAGGTTCTAGATCACTTTCCCTATAGGCTCTAGATCACTTTCCCTATAGGTTCTAGATATAGGTTCTAGATCACTTTCCCTATAGGTTCTAGATCACTTTCCCTATAGGTTCTAGATATAGGTTCTAGATCACTTTCCCTATAGGTTCTAGATCACTTTCCCTATAGGTTCTAGATATAGGCTCTAGATCACTTTCCCTATAGGTTCTAGATCACTTTCCCTATAGGTTCTAGATATAGGCTCTAGATCACTTTCCCTATAGGCTCTAGATCACTTTCCCTATAGGTTCTAGATCACTTTCCCTATAGGTTCTAGATCACTTTCCCTATAGGTTCTAGATCACTTTCCCTATTCTTTCCACTGCCTCTCTCTCTCGTTCTCTCTCCACAACAATGTATCTGTGTATTGGTGTAGAATCAATGTCTACCTCCCAGCACCAGTATCATGAATTCACAATAAAGTGACTAGTTCTGTATGACGTAATGTGATAGAAGACTTTCATTTAAGTGATAATGCCCCAGAAACCGAGGGGCAGCAAACCGTGCCAATATATCCTCCAAATATCAGCTTCCAGGGCATTATCACTTTTATACAACGGGTTACCAACATATTCAGATAATGATTTACATATTTTAATTAAAAACATTATTTTGATGAATTTATTCATACCATTTCATCCTTCCACAAGATATAGTCCCGACACAAATCTAGGGTTGCTACGCAAGCCAGCTGGTCGTTCGTTTGATCAGTTCTGTTGCCAGAGATGCGACCCAGTTGTTCAGTATTTCTGTTCTGTATCTATGGACGTGACCCAGTCGTTCGTTCTAAATGTTCCATTGCCAAACTGGCTGGCAATGTTCTTATCCCTTGTTTGCTAGCTAGCCGACTCCGGCTAACTTACAGTCACGTCAAACATTGCAGACAGAATAACAACACAGTAGCTGCATTTGGATCGGTGTCCCTATACCATGTATGTTCTCGATCACTCTCCCTATAGGTTTTAGATCACTCTCACTATAGGTTCTAGATCACTCTCACTATAGGTTCTAGATCACTCTCACTATAGGTTCTAGATCACTCTCACTATAGATTCAAGATCACTTTCCCTATTGGTTGTAGATCACTCTCCCTATAGGTTCTAGATCACTTTCCCTATAGGTTCTAGATCACTTTCCCTATTGGTTCTAGATCACTTTCCCTATTGGTTCTAGATCACTCTCCCTATAGGTTCTATATCACTTTCCCTATAGGTTCTATATCACTCTCCTTATAGGTTCTAGATCACTCTCCCTATAGGTTCTAGATCACTCTCCCTATAGGTTCTAGATCACTCTCAGTATAGGTTCTAGATCACTCTCCCTATAGGTTCTAGATCACTTTCCCTATAGGTTCTACATCACTCTCAGTATAGGTTTTAGATCCCTCTCCCTATATGTTCTAGATCACTTTCCCTATAGGTTCTAGATCACTCTCCCTATAGGTTCTAGATCACTCTCAGTATAGGTTTTAGATCCCTCTCCCTATATGTTCTAGATCACTTTCCCTATAGGTTCTAGATCACTCTCCCTATAGGTTCTAGATCACTTTCCCTATTGGTTCTAGATCACTCTCCCTATAGGTTCTAGATCACTTTCCCTATAGGTTCTAGATCACTCTCCCTATAGGTTCTAGATCACTGTCCCTATAGGTTCTAGATCACTCTCCCTATAGGTTCTAGATCACTTTCCCTATAGGTTCTCGATCACTCTCCCTATAGGTTCTAGATCACTTTCCCAATAGGTTATAGATTACTCCTTAATAACATATTATTATTCCATCTTTGCCATGGTGTTATTACGACAAAACCACTTTAACTTAGTGTGGTGCAGAAGTTGCGCCCTCTAGTGGAACAGCACTCCACCAACAGTGCAAGGTATTACTGTGTTACTTCTAGAAAAAGCCTTTCCAGTCCATAGAGTTGCTGATCACTTGGTGCTGATCACAGACAATGAAGGTGTGAATTCTCTCTCTCCCTCTCTCTCCCTCTCTATATTCAGTTCAAATGGGCTTTATTGGCATGAGAAACATGTAATTACATTGTCAAAGCAATGAAATAAACAATAAATAAAAGTGAAAAGACACAAAACAACATCAACAAAAAACAATTAGAAATGAACAGTAAACAATACACTCAAAAAGGTTTCAAAAAGATAAAGACATATCACGTGTTATATTACCAGCTATGTACAGTGTTTTAGCAATGTGCAAATAGTTTTAGTACGAATGGTAGGGGAAGACAAATAAACAGAAATTGGTAGTATTTACAATGTTGTTTGTGCTCCACTGGTTACCCTTTTATCATGGCAACGGGCCACACATCTTGCTGCTGTGATTGCACACTGCATATTTGCCTGACAGATATGGGAGTTTATCCATGTTTGATTTGTTTTCAAATTCTTTGTGAATCTGTGTGATCTGTGAGAAATATGTAACTCTAATGTGGTCATACATTTGGCAGAAAGTTAGGAAGTGCAGCTCAGTTTTCACCTCATTTTGTGGGTCTTCTCTCGAGAGCCAGGTGTGCCTATGGCGGCTTCTTGCAATAGCAAGACTATGTTTAGGGCCAAGTAACATTCCAATTTGCTCTGTTTTTTTGGTTGATTCTTTCCACTGCCTCTCTCTCTCGTTCTCTCTCCACAACAATGTATCTGTGTATTGGTGTAGAATCAATGTCTACCTCCCAGCACCAGTATCATGAATTCACAATAAAGTGACTAGTTCTGTATGACGTAATGTGATAGAAGACTTTCATTTAAGTGATAATGCCCCAGAAACCGAGGGGCGGCAAACCGTGCCAATATATCCTCCAAACAGCGGCTTCGAGGGCATTATCACTTATATACAATGGGTTACCAACATATTCAGATAATGATTTACATATTTTAATTAAAAACATTATTTTGATGAATTTATTCATACCATTTCATCCTTCCACAAGATATAGTCCCGACACAAATCTAGGGTTGCTACGCAAGCCAGCTGGTCGTTCGTTTGATCAGTTCTGTTGCCAGAGACGCGACCCAGTTGTTCAGTATTTCTGTTCTGTATCTATGGACGTGACCCAGTCGTTCGTTCTAAATGTTCCATTGCCAAACTGGCTGGCAATGTTCTTATCCCTTGTTGGCTAGCTCGACAGCTCCGGCTAACTTACAGTCACGTCAAACATTGCAGACAGAATAACAACACAGTAGCTGCATTTGGATCAGTGTCCCTATACCTGGACGGTTGAGCTAACGTGCCATAATGTGATTAGCATGACAGTTGTAAGTAACAGCAAACTTTCCAGGACATAGACATGTCTTATATGGGCAGAAAGATTACATTCTTGTTAATCTAACTGCACTGTCCAATGTACAGTAGCTATTACAGTGAAAGAATACCATGCTATAGTTTGAGGAGAGTGCACAGTTATGTACTTGAAAATGTATCAATAAACCAATTAGGCACATTTGCGCAGACTTGATACAACATTCTGAACAGTAATGCAATGGCTCACTGGATCAGTCTAGATCTTTGCACATACACTTCTGCCATCTAGTGGCCAAAATCTAAATTGCGCCTAGACTCCTAAGTCATTTTATGGCCTTTCTCTTGCATTTCAAAGATGATGAATTCTTTTTTTTTTTTAAACGCATGTTTTTTCTTTGTATTATCTTTTACCAGATCTAATGAGTTATATTCTCCTACATTTGTTGCACATTTCCACAAATTTCAAAATGTTTCCTTTCAAATGGTATGAAGAATATACATATCCTTGCTTTAGGTTCTGAGCTACAGGCAGTTAGATTATGTCATTTTAGGCTAAACATTTTTTTTTTTTTACAATCCTAGCTGTTTTCTAGTGACATTTATTTGGATGCATACATAACAATGAGCTAATGAGGCGCAACTTCACCTGGCATAGAAAATGTGCTCACTTGTCAGGACACTGTTGTTCAGAGGAGCTAGCCAACAACACAGCTAACACAATCACTTCAGACTCAAGCTGGAAAGACTGTAAACTAGCTGCACTTTGTTCCGTTTTACCTTTTTTTCAATTGACATTTCTTTGTATAATGTATATCCATAAAAATTATGCCAGCTGATTGGTTAATTCGATGGGCTGAGAAATGCTGCCTGTCTGTCTGTCTCGTTTCGACTCTCGACATTATTACTATGGGACAGCTGGAGATCAAATATGAATATTAAAACAATGTTGCAAATGTCGGAGAGACAGACAACAAGGTTTATACAAATCTCCACTGTTGAAAACTAAATGTGAGTCTAAAAGAAATGTGAGATAATGTCTAGATGCTTTTTATAGTGGAGATGAAGTTTATAAATTGCCTGGCTGGGCTGATGAGACAGTGGATTGCCCAGTCAGATGGAACAGAATAAATAAGCATTTTAACTTCATAAATTTAGCCGGTGGTAACTTGTGGAATAGACACTGGCTGGAATGCGGTTTTAACCATTCAGCATTCAGGATTCGACCCACCCTTTGTATAATGTACAGTAACCGTTAGTCAACAGTGTGTCAATATCGTTCCTGAAATGGACTGCCAAATATTTCAAATGCATTTCATATTTTCCATGTATTGCTATTGGACCTTTGATTTCTAAGCATCTTCAGAGTTACTGCAGGTGCAATTTAATGATTGGACCAGCAACAGGTGGCAAATTTCTTCTAGTATGTTTTCCATTTGATAAAACCGGGACAAAATAAGAGGAATATTTGGCCCTGTTTTTTTTTTTTTCAATGAGTTTGTCATCGTCCCTTTCTCCATCTCGCCCTTCATCTCACCCTCTCTGTTTGTGTCTAGGCTACTCTAGCTCTCTTGGTTTGTTTACTCCGCTTTTAGAAAGCCTATTTTTACTTCCCGACCCGAGGCCATATTCAGCAGCTCTGCAAGTGCATGCTTTCCCCCCTCCCACCCCCACAGCCTTGCGCGTCATTGACGTTTTCTCACAAACTGTTAGGAAAATCCCTACCTCACAACGTATTTCACATTGCTTGAGATTAACCAGAATCCCATATGATTAAAATCACTTTTCAAAACGAAGTGACGTATATTATAATTGGCTAATTCATCCATATGACCGTTGTTGACCGAACGGTAGAATAACTACACAACTACAAGCATAATCTCGGTCTACCCACTCCGGTCGAGTGGGTTTGGCTCATTAATGTCTATGGCGCTGATGCGCGTCCTAATTGAATTGAACAATGCCATTAGTGACTGACTGTTGGACGGGGGAACACTCTGTGTCAGTCAGTGACAGGGCTGGTAGAGTATCGTGATATGTCACTCTCCTGTCCTGTCGTTTGTATGGACCATTGGGACCATCATGATGAGGAGACAGTAAACTACATACCTACATATGCCCTTTGTTCAATGCTCTTTTTTTCTCATGAACTGGAAAGATCTGACATAAATATTGGACATTTTAGCAGCGCGAATTCTAAATCAACCTTCATGTCTGTAATATCCCTTCCACCCACAGACCAAAATCCCACTAATTTACCACGTCTGCAGTTGTAGACCATTTTGTTGGTATATCTGACATGGGTAAATAACATTACAAATTAAAATCCGCCTAGAGATCATATAATTATTGCATTTTCACAGACATGTTATTCCTGTAACCAAAGTACAGGTATTGGGTCTGTGTGAATGGTTCTCCGCTTTTTTTTGCAGGTCAATTAATTAACACTTCCATTGTTTAATATCTCCCTAATTTGGACTGCAATCAGCCTCCATGGTTTAACAACAACCCCACCCATCTCAATTCGCAAGTTACCCACTGATATGTATAAAAGAGGTATACCTGCAAATAAGTGGTAACTAAGGAAACTGTTGGAAAGGCGGTCATATAAACATTGCCTTATATATTTTTTACAGGTAACATACCATATCTTCTGTCGGAAATGGGTAAAAGTGCAATTACTTAGGTATCATTGTGCGCGTAACAGGTCACACATGCGCCAGGAACAAACTGTGACGTGCAGCATCCCACTTTTCCGCAGATTAGGTCATCACTAAAACAGTTTATTCAGAGTCATCTGGACTCGCATATTTGATTCCCGGCCAGTAGTGTCTTACCGTCAGGGTTGGCGCAGATGAAGACCCGGACACTCCTGCCCGTGGGGACGTGGTGCGGCGGCAGGGCGAGGACGTTGCCACTGATGGCCGCCCTGCGGAGTGCCGATTCCCGGGGACAGGGCTGCCTGCTCCCCACTCTCGAGGGCCACATGTGTGGCGACTTCCAGCGTAACTGCAAAAACACACAGACAGGTCTTTAGTGGATTCTATTGGGGTGATCAGTTGCCACACACACACACAGACAAGCACACACACACACACACACACACACAC